>NW_027043141.1:215000-375166 GCF_036013475.1 Columba livia
CACAGCACAGTACAGCATCGTTGTGCTCAGTAGCTGTGCCTGGAGCACGATGAGCTCTGAGCCAGGCCTGAGGACTCCATCCAGGAGAGCCGCTCTCTGCAGGGCAGGGCCCAGGCCCGTCCAGGAGATGGGGCAGAGACAGGCACACACACCTACAACATGGCTCAGGCAGGCACCAGAGGTCCCAGGCTGAGCTGAGACACGGCCCCTGGGCCCCTGCAGGAGATGGTCCCCAGGGAGGCCGGTCCCAGCCACTGAGGCCTTTGAGCACCCCAAGACCTTGTAGACACGGATGGCTGGCAGCTTTGGAGACTGAGTCTTGGCCCAGATGGACCTTCTCTCTGATCAGGACTTTTGTTCTCAGATTCTTTTGTTTAGGTATGTTTTTTCCAAAGCAAGGATCTCAGGCATTACTAAAAAGGAGAGCAAGGAGAAAAAGAAATCCATGTCACACACCACACACTATCCTATGTGTGTATGAGTTTTGACGCAAATGTCCAAAATGGCAGTAGCTTCCTTACTCTTTCAGTACTCAAAAGAGTATCTCTTAAAGGCTTTCCATAAGTTCTGAACCTCTTCCCACCAATCAAGGTAGGCAAATAACTCCGAGAAACCTGCAAGTCACACAGGAGGTGTGGAAGGTTTACCCTGCGGCTGAAGTGCATTTTGCATCCCCTGTACAGATGGCCAACTGTGGATCTTGGTTTGGGTAGAAAAGGAAACCTGACTGCAATAGCAGCAATGGACTCTTTTTGCTCATTTGGGAAGAGTCATCATTTGCCTGGCTGTGCTTTGGGAATGGATTCAAAGCGAGTCTTATTTCCATGGCGGTCTGTTGGCACTGTCCAGCCCAGCCTATGGCTCTGGTCACACTTGGGATTTTCTCCACGCTGCAGTGGTTGAAACCATCCTGTTATCCCCTCAGAAAAGGCTTTGTGAGCCTGGTCCTCCTCGCTGTGGGGCCTCATGGACATCAGCTCTGGTGCAGAGAGGGGACAGCTACCAGGGCTCTTCTCTTGGTTGCAGGGCTGGTTTCTGCCATGACTGGAGAGAAGAGTAGGAGCTTTGTCCTGGAGAGCCAAAGGGCAGAGAAGTCACCAGAGACAGCCAGCAGCTGTGCCCAGCACATGGACACCAAGGGCAGGGACAGCCCCCTGGAACTCCTGGGCACCGGGACTGCCTTGGGGCCAGCACCCCAAAGGCTTCCTGCAAAGGGTGCTGGGTGGGGCTGTGGTGGGGGGGCTTTGCAGCTTCCCCCTGCTAGGGAAAGGAGGAGAAAGGGAAGAAGGGAAGTGAGGTATAGTTCAGCTGTAAGGGACCTATAATGACCATCTAGTCCCACTGCATGACCAATTCAAGGCTGATCTAAAGTTAAAACAGGGTAGTAAGTGCATTGTCCAAATGCCTCTTGAATGCTGAGGCTTGGGGCATCAACCAGCTGTCACAGAATCACAGAATGGTTGGGCTTGAAAGGGACCTCTGGAGATCATCTAGCCCAACCCACCTGCTAAAGCAGGTTCGCCCAGAGCAGATGGCACAGGAAGGTGTCCAGGCGGGTTTTGAATGTCTCCAGAGGAGGACACTCCACAACCTCTCTGGACAGCCTGTTCCAGTGATCAGGCACCCTCACAGTAAAGAGGTTTTTCCTAATATTCAGATGGGACCTCCTATGCTGTGCCCGTTGCCCCTCATCCTATCGTTCAGAAGGCTGTTCCAGTATTTGACCACATTCTCAGTAGAGGGTCAAGTCTGAACTTCCTCTGACCCAGGTTTGCACCATTCACACATGTCCTGTCACTGGATACCAGGGACAAGACACCAGCACTTCCCTATACACTTCCCTCCTCAGGAACTTTTAGAGGGCAATGAGCTTGCTCATCAGCTTCCTTCTCTCCAAACTAGAGAAATCCAGATTGCTCAGCCACTCCTCAGAGGACATGCCTTCCGGTCGGTCACCAGCTTTGTTGCTCTCTGGACACATTGGAATACTTCAACATCCTCGTCAAATCGTGGGGCCCAGAACTGCACACAGCACTCAAGGTGAGGCCACAGCAACTCTGAATACAGCAGGATAATCACCTCCTTTGAGCGGTTGGTTCTGCTCTGTCTGATGTACCCCAGGATGGGATTTGCACTCTTGGCTGCCAGGGCACACACTGCTGACTCTTGTTGAGCCTCCTGTCAACCAGCGCCCCAAGGTTCCTTTCTGCAGGGCTGCTCTCCAGCCAATCCTCTCCCCATTAGACTTGTCCTTGGCATTACTTTATCCCAGGTGCAGAATCCGGCATGTGGACTTGTTAGATTTTATGCCGTTGATCATTGCCTAATGCTCCAATCTATCTAGATCGTTCCGCAAGGCTCCTTGTCCCTCAGGATAGTCATCAGCACCTCCGAGGATGGTATGATCAGAAAATTTGCTGCTGGTGCATTAAATTCCTGCATCCAGATTATTGATTAAAATATTGGACAGACCTGGCCCTAGGACTGAGTCCTGAGGAACATCCGTGGTGGCTTCCCTGAAGAATTTTTTCCTCACATCCAATCTAAACCTCTCCGTGTGCAACTTGATGCCATTTCCGCTTGTCCTATCACTTGCTACTTGGGACAAGAGACCAACACCCTCCATGATAAAACCTCCTTTCAGGCAGCTGTAGAGAGTAATAAGGTCTCCCCTCAGCCTCCTGTTCTCAAGGCTGAACAGCCCCAGCTCCCTCAACCGCTCCTCATCAGACTGGTGCTCCAGACCCTTCACCAGCCTTGTCACCCTCCTCTGAACTCCCTCCAGCACCTCAATGTCTTCCTTGCCATGAGCGGCCTAAAACTGCCCCCAGGATTCAAGGTGCAGCCTCACCAGTGCCCAGTACAAAGGGGTGATCACTTCTCTAGTCCTGCTAAAGCTCTGATTGAATCAAGGCTTGAACACCTTGGTGTGACCAGTTGGTGACAGGCTGGACTGCAGACTCCTGAGGTCCCTTCAACCTCAGTTCTCTCATGATCCCATTGTGATGTTGGGCTCTGTTTCAGACTGAAACAGAGCAGGCGATGATGGGGCAGGATCCACCTGTGCTGTAGGTGACCATCTAAACCAACATCTCAGCCAGTGAACCAGCCAACCCCTCAGTGTGACTCGCTCTAGGCAACGTGTGAGGAGTCCTGGGCAGGGAAGGTTCAGAGGGCATGGGGCGCTGTGCAAGACACAACATGATCTTGGTTCATGCCTGCAGGCCCATCAGATGTCAGTTGATGTCAATGGATATTAAAATAAGAAGAAATGAAGACAAAGATCCAAAGCAAAGGAAGGTGTCAACATACTTTCTTTCTTTCTTTCTTTTTCTTTCTTTCTTTCTTTCTTTCTTATTTTCTTTTTATGTATGTATGTATTTATTTATTTATGTATTTATTTACTTATTTACTTGCTTTTATTTATTTATTTATTCACATATTTACTTACTTTTTTATTTACTTATTTATTTACTTATTTACTTGCTTGCTTACTTACTTATTTATTTAAAAGTCTTTGTAGGGGAGTTTCTTTTCTTTGGAAAGGAAAGAGTTCTCCAGAACTGGGGATGGATTTAAGACACAAATGTCTTCAGCTCCAGGGACACAAACCCCTGGTGCCAGTGTAGATGCCCCGGGAACCCCTGCCCAGGCTCCACATGCACTGCAAGGTGCTCTGGTCTCCCCAGGTCCTGTGTGAGAGATGCCAATGCCAAGTCAGCACCTCAGGTACACTGGGCCCCTAAAATGGCCCTGGCTGTTTATGGTGAGACAGCTGATGACTGATGTCTGTCTGGAAACATCAACTATTTTGCTGTTGCTTTTTTGTTTTGGGATTTTTGTTTGTTTGGTTCATTGGTTGGTTTGGGGTTTGGTTTTGATTGTTGTTCTTGGTTGGTTGGTTTGGTTTTTGTTTTGCTTTGGTTTTGTGGGTGGTTTTGTTTATTTTGTTTGGTTTGTTATTTTCTTTGTTTGAAGATTTTTGTTTAGTCGTTTTTTTAACATATTAAAATTTAAAAGAATAAAGCCAAAAAGGGAATTATGGGGAAGTTTAATAAGGGAAGGAGAAGAAATATTGGTCTTCCCCTGTACTTCTATTACCAACAGTCTATTATTTCATCTCCCTCGTCGTTCAGGAGTTCCCACCTCTCCTAATTAAATGTCCCTGTCCAAGGACAACTTTCCAGCACTGTCTGGACATTTGCCCTTCCCAGTGCTCTCAGGTTTCTCCTCCACTTGCTCTTTGGTCATTCAGTGGCCTCTCAGCTGCCTGGTTTCTGCTTTGAGCTTCAGGGAGTTACAAACTTGCCCCATTCTTCAGAGCTCTAATTACCATGGCAGTCAACACGTTCATTGTGTTTATTTCGATCCTCTCCTATCTCTCTGTCTAAACCAGTTCTTGTGTGGGTTTCCCTTGTGGATGCTGGACCTCACCAGATCCAGCTTACACACACAGCTGAGGAAAGTGTTCTGCTGTTTATTAAACTGATGTAGGAAAAGTGATGCAATCTGTGGTGGCCAATGAGGGAACCGGCAGACTGGGGGTGGGGGTGAGGAGCCAGGTTGTCCACACAGTGTTCCTTCCCTTTCTCCTGCTCCCTTCGCTTTGTCCCTCTGTCCCATATCTTTCTTCCCGACTTGTCTCTTGGAGACTTTGTTCCACTTTGGCCCCAATTCTGGCCATGGTTTGACCAGTTTTCAGGGGCGGGGCTGGTGACAGCAGGGACAGTAGGCAGTGACAGGCCCGGGGCTGACAGGCTCCCCCTCCCCTAGGGGGCGCTCGGCTGCCACACCCAGCTGACATAGAACCTTTGTCACAATGCCGCTACCGTGGCGAGGATGCGGTGACTCTGCAGGTGACAGGGACACTGCAGGACTTGGTGTCAGCTCAGCAATTTCTCAGTTCCCCAAAGAAGCGGAATTCTGCAAATTGCTGCCTTTGCTCTTGAAAGGATGTCATCAGGTGGGTGTTTTGGTGTAATACACGGAAAACCAGAGCAGAAATGGGGAAATATTCCCATGAGATGCATGATCCCTGCACCAAACCACCATGACGAATGTATTGCACATACAACGCCTATCCCAAATTCTGATTACTGCCTCACAGTCATGAATAAACAAACTCTCGCAATTACTCTCAGCTAATGTTACCCAGACAACAGTATATATAACAAAATTCAGTAACCTCTGCCAACAAAACCCCCAATACAGATAATGCTTCTGTTTGCCAGGATGAAATGCTTTCATTGAGTATTAAATCAACTCCAAATCATAAGTTCTGCTTTAATATTAGGATCAAAACTAATTGGTAAATTGTAATTATTCTTTCCAGTATCTGGAGAGAAGTTTGCTTTGAGTTCCCTATTTATAAAAGAGTGATATGTGAAACAAGAAACTGGAGCTTTTTACCAGTATATAGTGGTGGGTATATCCCTTGGCATTGTTCTGGCAAGCACAGCAAACACAGTTCCCTGATGATTTTTGGTGCAAGTTTCTGCTCTCTCAGTTTTGCCGGTTGTGTGCGTGCTGCTGATCTGGATGCCGGAGGGTTGAGGGACAAGCAGCTCCTGGGGGAGCAGGAAAGCAAATTGGAAATATTTTTTGATTTAACTTACTAAGAGGTAAAAATTGTGCAATCCAGTACTTAGAAACAGCAGGTTACAACGTGGAGCGAACAGGGTTCTGCTCTAAAATGGTGATACATTAAGTGTCAATTTAAACAAATTATTGTTTTCTTGCTTCCCCTGTGCGATGATCTGCTGCGTAGCCTCTGTGATAGTCTCTGTGATGATGAGCTTCTGTGGATATTAGTTTTTATCTTCAAATTTTGTTTACTTTTAAGGAATCTTTTAATGTCACAAACCCCATTGGACAGCGTGTGTGTCACAAACCCCCCTGGACAGCGTGTGTGTCAAAAACTTATGGGATAGTGTGTGTGTCACAAACCCCGTTGGACACTGTGGTTGTCACCCACCCCGTCGGACAGTTTGTATGTCACAAAACCCCTGGACACTGTGAGTGTCAGAAACCGTACTGGACAGGGTGTGTGTCACAAACCCCATTGGACAGCGTGTGTGTTAACAAACCCCCTAGACACTGAGTGTGGCACAAACCCCATTGGACGGCGTGTGTGTCACAACCGCATTGCACATGTGTGTGTCACAAACCCCCCTGGACTGCGTGTGTGTCACAAACCCCATGGGACAGCGTGTGTGTCAAAAAACCCTCTGGACATCGTGTGTGTCACAAACTCCCCTCGACTGCATGTGTGTCAGAAAACACGTTGGACAGTTTGTATGTCACAAACCCCCTGAACAGTGTGAGTGTCACAAACCCCATTGGACAGCGTGTGTGTCACAAACACCATTGGACAGTCTGTGTGTCACAAACCCCAATGGAATCAGGTGTTCACTTAAAGCAGTAACAGCCACAAAAGAAATGAAATGCTTGAAGAGAATTGTTACTGAACGCCAGGTCCACCCGTGAGCTCTGCAAGAGACTCATCGTGTCACCAGCGCTGTGGCTCATTTACCCGCAGCCTGTCTGAACTCACACGCTGCCCGCGCTGCCTCAGCTTCCCTCTGACAAACCGGAGGCGCCAGCCCCGCCGCTCCCCTTCCCGCACTCCCTGCCCGCACAGCCGCTCTCTGCTCGGCAGGGCGACCCTCGTCCGGCCCGCCCGCACCCCGAAACCGTTGTGTCTCCTCGCCAACGCCCCCGCACAACAACGCACTCGAACCCCTCACTGCGCCCGGCAGCCAATCAGCGCTGAGCTCCCGCCCCGCCCGCCAGGCGGGCGGCGTGGCTGGCCAATGAGAAGCGGCGTAAGCGCGGCGGGGCGGGCGGCAGGCGGGTGGGGGCGGGGCCGTCCGCAGCGGGGACCAATGGGCGGGCCGCGCGTGCCTGCCGAGGGGCGGGTTTGAAGGCGGCGGCGGGGCTCGGGGACAGCGGGTCCGGGAGCAGGGGCCCCTTGGTGGGGGCGCGGGTGTTACTTGGGGGTCCCTGGACGCCTGTGTCCCACGGGAGGGTCCTCGGGGGCCCCCAGGGTGTGTGTGGGGGTTCCCGCAGCTGAGCCTGCCCCACCAGGAGCTGCGCCCCTGCAGCCCATTGCCCTGCAGGCCTCTCCCCCGCCCAGTGAGTGATGGTGGGGGCGGAACTGGGGGGCCTGGGGGTAACAGGGACCCCTGGGGGGATGTGGGACCCTGGAGACCCTGGGGTGATGGGGGAGGGGGTGCCAGGGACCCACTGGGTGGCACTGGGGGATGCCAGTTACCCCCTGGTGACAGCGGGGGGCTCCTGGGGATCTTCCGGGGACCACAGTGTGGGGTCCCAGAGACTCTGTGGGTGTTGGGGGGAAGGGAGCCCTGGGGCCCCCTGGGGTGATGGTGGGTGGCACTGAGGGGACCCTGGGGTAATGAGCATGGCTCCTGGGATCCGCGGGGTGACAGTGGGGAGGTCCTGAGGTCCTCTGGTCCGTGGGGGCGTCCTGGGAACCCAAGTATCATAAGTGGGGGGGTCCCAGAGACCCCCTGGGTGATGGTGGGCGGCACTGTGGGGTGTCCTGAGGACCCTGAGGTGATCGTGTGGGGTCCAACGACACCTTGAGTGGCACTGGGGGGCCCAGTTACCCCCAGTGTGACAGTGGGGGCCATCCCTGAGACCCCATGGGTGACAGTGCGGTGGTCCTGTGACCCCTGGGCATTGGTGGGTGACACCGGGGTTGGTGTTGACTATGTGTGGGCGCAGGTGCTGGGTGTCCCCCTATGATGGGGTGTCCCCCTATGATGGGGTGTCCCCGCCATCGTGTGTCTCTGCCCCCGCCCTGCAGACGGACCATCACACTGGATGACTTTGAGACTGGGTGGCCACTGGGGAAGGGCAAGTTTGGGAGAGTCTACCTGGCATGGGAAGCATGAAGCAAAGAGTATATTAAAAATCCTACAACCTTATATCTCTAAATAATTCATTATATTTAGCGTTCATCTACTTAAGTTAAATGGTTAATATTAGACTGAAATTGGGCTCATCCACTGAGCTGTGAGTAGCAAAAGCATTGCCACACAGCTCACTGATTTAGCAGGGAGAGCTCACAGTGGCTCACCCAGACTGTCGTGTTTATAGAATAAAGTGGTTGGCTCGCAGTCAAGTTGCACACAGCAGGAAAAGTCTGCACAGAACCCCCTGCGCCAACAAACACCCTGCGCCAGGGTGTTTGTGACACACACGCTGTCCAATGGGGTTTGTGACACACACACTGTCCAATGGGGTTTGTGACACACACGCTGTCCAATGGGGTTTGTGACACACACACTGTCCAATGGGGTTTGTGACACACACACTGTCCAGGGGGGTTTGTGACACACACACTGTCCAATGGGGTTTGTGACACACACGCTGTCCGGGGGGGTTTGTGACACACACACTGTCCAATGGGGTTTGTGACACACACGCTGTCCGGGGGGGTTTGTGACACACACGCTGTCCAATGGGGTTTGTGACACACACGCTGTCCAGGGGGGTTTGTGACACACACGCTGTCCAAGGGGGTTTGTGACACACACACTGTCCGGGGGGTTTGTGACACACACACTGTCCAATGGGGTTTGTGACACACACGCTGTCCGGGGGGTTTGTGACACACACACTGTCCAATGGGGTTTGTGACACACACACTGTCCAATGGGGTTTGTGACACACACGCTCTCCAGGGGGTTTTGTGTCGCGGTTGAGACGGACAAACGACATGGACCAAGTTCTTTCAAGATGAAAGTAATGGATGCCATTTATTGCTACAAGTGCATTTTCATACAGTTCTACCAGTTCATGTGTCTTTTCACCATTGGTTACGAGTTACAGCACTAACATCTCATTAGTTAATAATTCTATCGTCCATGTTATTCTTCTATCCCCTTCTCTCTCACGGGTACATCTCTCCTCTCTCCGGATACTCCTTTACTCCCATCCTTCTCAAGGGTAAATCTTAATATCTCAAGGCTGATCTCTACTCTCACATTTTCTGTCAAGGATTCCACAGATCCGCTGCAATTTCCCACAATTCCCCCTTTTTTCATTTGTGCTAAAAATGCTGCCCTCATTTTCCGCTGCAGGGCCCTTTGCAGCAGAGAAATCATGATGGCAACAACTGCAGTCATGGCAGAAACCAGCCCTGCAACCAAGAGAAGAGCCCTGGTAGCTGCCCCCTCTCTGCACCAGAGCTGATGTCCATGAGGCCCCACAGCGAGGAGGACCAGGGTCACAAAGCCTTTTCTGAGGGGATAACAGGATGGTTTCAACCACTGCAGCGTGGAGAAAATCCCCAGTGTGACCAGAGCCATAGGCTGCGCTGGACAGTGCCAACAGACCGCCATGGAAATAAGACTCGCTTTGAATCCATTCCCAAAGCACAGCCAGGCAAATGATGACTCTTCCCAAATGAGCAAAAAGAGTCCATTGCTGCTACTGCAGTCATGTTTCCTTTTCTACCCAAACCAAGATCCACAGTTGGCCATCTGTACAGGGGATGCAAAATGCACTTCAGCCGCAGGGTAAACCTTCCACACCTCCTGTGTGACTTGCACCGTTCTCGGAGTTATTTGCCTACCTTGTTTGGTGGGAAGAGGTTCAGAACTTATGGAAAGCCTTTAAGAGATACTCTTTTGAGTACTGAAAGAGTAAGGAAGCTGCTGCCATTTTGGACATTTGCGTCAAAACTCATACACACATGGGATAGTGTGCGGTGTATGACATGGATTTCTTTTTCTCCTTGTTCTCCTTTTTAGTAATGCCTGAGATCTTTGCTTTGGAAAAAACATACCTAAACAAAAGAATCTGAGAACAAAAGTCCTGATCAGAGAGAAGGTCCATCTGGGCCAAGACTCAGTCTCCAAAGCTGCCAGCCATCCGTGTCTACAGGGTCTTGGGGTGCTCAAAGGCCTCAGTGGCTGGGACCGGCCTCCCTGGGGACCATCTCCTGCAGGGGCCCAGGGGACGTGTCTCAGCTCAGCCTGGGACCTCTGGTGCCTGCCTGAGCCATGTTGTAGGTGTGTGTGCCTGTCTCTGCCCCATCTCCTGGACGGGCCTGGGCCCTGCCCTGCAGAGAGCGGCTCTCCTGGATGGAGTCCTCAGGCCTGGCTCAGAGCTCATCGTGCTCCAGGCACAGCTACTGAGCACAACCATGCTGTGCTGTGCTGTGCTGCTCTATTCTGTACGCTCACAAGGAGTCCAATAAAGATGTGACTGTTCGACTGAAATGCCAGAGAGGTTTTAGATCCAAAAACAGTTTCAGGGACACATACACAAAGGATACAACTGGAATACAGATTTTTAAAATTATTTTTTAATATTTATATTTATTTTACTAAAATTACAAATTTTGATAGAAGAAGGAGAAGGAGGAGAGCTGGCTCCTGCTGCAAACTTGCCCTGGGAGAAAGAACCCGAGAAAGCCAGGGCACGAGTGGTGCCTTGGAGGGCAAGAGCAGTGGGCATGAACCGAGCCAAAAGGGCCCAGAGGAGCTCTGACAGGCGGTCATGCTCAATGCTGCAGAGGAAGGCAAAAAAACCCCGGGGACCAGGGCCAGTCTGCCCCGGGGGAAAATTCCTTCCTGACCCCAACACTGGCGATCGGCTGTTCCCTGAGCATTTGAGCAAGACCTGGCTCCTCGGCCCACAGGCTGGTCATGCCTCCCAGAAGACCACAGAATAATAGAAGGATAGAATGATAGGATGATGATGTCTTCTCTCTTCTCTTCTCTTCTCTTCTCTTCTCTTCTCTTCTCTTCTCTTCTCTTCTCTTCTCTTCTCTTCTCTTCTCTTCTCTTCTCTTCTCTTCTCTTCTCTTCTCTTCTCTTCTCTTCTCTTCTCCTCTTCCTCTTCCTCTTCCTCTTCCTCTTCCTCTTCCTCTTCCTCTTCCTCTTCCTCTTCCTCTTCCTCTTCCTCTTCCTCTTCCTCTTCCTCTTCCTCTTCCTCTTCCTCTCCTCTCCTCTCCTCTCCTCTCCTCTCCTCCTTTCTTCACCTCTTCCCTCTCCCTCTTCTCTCTCCTTCTTCTCCTTCTCCCTCCTTTCACTAGCACTACATGCTGAGGAAATTGCTGACAAACACTTGTAACCTTGCCCAGATTAGCCATTCGCTCCATCACCTTGTGCAAAGGACGCATGTACCTTCTGGTGGCCGGGAGAGCACCGGGCCCCCTTAAACCACTCTGCATTCCACTTCCTACAGCTGCTGACCCTAGCTCCCCACTCCATCAGGATGGTGAGCTCTGCAGTGCTGCTCAAGAAGTTATTCCCTTCATTTTGCTGCTGCTATTCCGCTGAAAAGGATGTTCCTCTTCCTCTTTTTCCCCCTCCTCCTCTTCCTCCCCCTCCCCCTCCTCCTCTTCCTCTTCCTCTTCCTCTTCCTCTTCCTCTTCCTCTTCCTCTTCCTCTTCCTCTTCCTCTTCCTCTTCCTCCTCTTCATCTTCCTCCTCTTCCTCTCTTCTCTCTTCTCTCTTCTCTCTTCTCTCTTCTCTCTGCTCTCTTCTCTCTTCTCTCTTCTCTCTCTTCTCCTCTTGCTTCACCTCTTCCCTCTCTCTCTCTCTCTCCCTCTTCTTCTCTCTCCCTCTTTTCCTTCCCCCTCCTTTCACTACCAGTACATGCTGGGGAAATCCCTGACAAACACTTGGAACCTTGCCCAGCTTACCCATTCGCTCCATCACCTTGTGCCAACCACGCATCTACCTTCTGGTGGCCGGGAGAGCACCGGGCCCCCTTCAAACCACTCTGCATTCCACTTCCTACAGCTGCCAACCCTAGCTCCCCACTCCATCAGGACGGTGAGCTCTGCAGTGCTCCTCAAGAAGGCATTCCCTTCATTTTGCTACTGCTAACCAGCTGAAAAGGATGATCATCCATCAGATGAACCTGGAAGGTTGCCCTGCTGGGAGATGGCCTTGCAGCGGAGAAACTCCAGCTGCCTCGTCCAGCTCTTCCTCCTTCAGCCCCTGTCAAGGGATTCCACTGGCTCCTCAAGGACTTCCTCTCCGATGTCTTCAGGCTGCCTCCAGGCCAGCTCTGGCAGCAGACACGGGACGCTGCTCCCTTTTATACTGCCCCGGGGCATTGTGACATCAGCATTGCCCCGTGGTCGCATTGTGACATGGAGGTGACATGGGCCCCCAGTGTCCCACCCCACCCACTGCCCATGCACCCAGCACTCTTTGGAGGAAGGACTTCGGGGTGCTGCTGGCCCCGAGGCTGTCCTTGTGCCCAGGAGGCCCAGGGCGCTGTCCCTGCTCTTGGTGGTCACGCACTGGGCATGGCTGAAACCACCTGGGAATGGCGGTGGCATGAAATTACTGAGGAGGTTATTCACATACAAAGGAACTTCTTCTCTTTGCCTTTAAAGTTACTAAAAGAAACTATGAAAAACAATCCTCTAGTACATGATGGTAATGAATTGCTCTGCGAAAGTGCTGCCATGGGTGCAGGAACCTGCCAACCTACGTCTATTCCATTAAAGAATCTCAACCTTTTGGTGCCGGCTCCATGTGTTTGGCATGTGGCCTCTCTCACCTCCTAGATGTCCAGGTAGGAAAACAGGCGGGGGAGCAGGTCTCAGCTAAACCCCAGGGCACCTGCTATGGAAAGCATAGGTGTGAAAGCATAGGCATAGCCTCTGGGCTCAGGCACGAGGTTCTGTGGGCTGGCAGATGGCTGCCTGACAGCTCAGACATGGTAATTATCCCTAACTCAAGCACTCGGGGTAATGCAAGGTGGTGCCGTGTTGGAAGCGCTTCATTAACTGCAGAAGAGTAAAGACATGCCCATGGGCAGATCCTCTGCTGCAAAGGGGCATTGTTCCTGTTGTAGCAAAAACAAGCCCAGCGATAATCTTAAGCCCAGATTGGCATCAGTAGCTGGTTGTAAGAAGCGGCTAAGAAGACTAATCGGGCTGCAGATGATAGCGAGGGGCTGCATTCATCCCCAGGGGCATCATCAGGGGAGGAAGTGACCGTTACCCGGTCTTTTTCTCCAAGTGAGCTGAGAGAGTTGCGAAAAGACTATACTCGTAAAGATGGTGAGAATATGTTAACCTGGATGCTCCGATGCTGGGATAATGGGGCTGACACAAGAGAACTGGAGGGCGGAGAAGCCAAGCAGTTGGGATCTCTGTCAAGGGATTCCACCCTTGATGGGGCAATTGCCAGTGACCCCAACCCCACGGCCCTCTGGACCGACTCTTGACAGCCATGAAAACAAGATTCCGTAACAAGGATGACTGTCAATGCACATCAAGGAAATGGAATGCTATGGAGCGAGGTATCCAGTTCCTGAGAGAGTTAGCTGTGCGAGAGATTATCTGTTTTGGGCCAGATAGCCAGGAGGGGGTGAATCCAGATAGAGTTGAGTGTACACGGTCTATGTGGCGCAGATTCTCACAGAGTGCACCAGCTCCCTATGCTAAGATATTGGCAGGAATGTTCGTGTCAACTGGCGGTAGACAAAGTGTTAATGACATGACTGAGCGGCTCCGGGAATTTGAGGAAAACCTTTCTGATCCCCTAGGGGCTTATGTCTCTAGGGTGGAGAAACTGAGTGAAACGACTGTTGACTGTTTTGAAAAGCTGTTGAGAGAAATGAAAGCACTCAGGGAACACACACATGGCTCTCGATTTGTACGAACCAATGCTTCAGCTATTAGGAGAAAGCATTTCCAATATCCAGAGAGAGAGAGAAAGCGTTTCCAGTCCCCAGAGAGAGAGAGAAGGCGTTCCCAATCTCCAGAGAGAGAACACAGGCAGGCCACCATCAGAGGTTTGCTGTGGTCCTTCCTACGTGAGCAGGGAGAAGATATGAGTAAGTGGCACAGTAAACCTACTGGGGAACTTCAAGAACGAGTGCATGAGTTAACAGGGCAGGCTTCTAGGAAAAGGGCTGCCTGGTTTACAAAAGAGATTCTGATGCTCGTGAAGGAACCTCTAATTCACATCGAGTGATCATGGAAGACCGAGATTAGAGGTGCCCTGCCTCCAGCCAGGCGGAGGAAAGGGATAACAGAGTTTACTGGACGATACAGATAGGATGGCCTGGTACAACACACCCCCAGGAGTACAAGGCTTTGGTGGACACTGCTGCTCAGTGCACAATAATTCCTTCAGGCTGTAAGGGGACACAACTCATCAGTATTTTTGGAGTGACTTGGGGGATCCCAAGAGCTGACTGTTGTAGAGGCTGAAATGAGCCTAACTGGAAAAAATTGGCAAAAGCATCCCATTGTGACTGGCCCAGATGCTCCGTGCATCCTTGGCATAGACTACCTTAAGAGAGGGTATTTTAAGGACCCAAAAGGGTATAGGTGGGCATTTGGTACAGCATCTGTGGACACTGAGAGAATTGAACAGCTGTCTGATTTGCCTGGTCTTTCAGATGACCCTTCTGTTGTAGGACTGCTGATGGTTGATGATCAGCAGGTGCCAGTTGCTACCACAACGGTGCGTTGTCGACAGTATCGCACCAATCGGGACTCTTGGATTCCTATTCAGAAATTGATTGGTCAACTGGAAAGCCAGGGTGTGATCAGGAAGACTCGGTCACCTTTCAATAGCCCAATTTGGCCAGTGCGTAAGTCTAGCGATGAGTGGAGATTAACTGTAGACTACTGTGGCCTGAAGGGGGAAGGGGGGAAAAGGGTGAAGGGAAACCTTCTCCCACAGTTTTGATTGTCTCCCCATGATCAAACCACGACAAAAACAAAGAATCAGTGTGGTGAGGCTGTCGAGTGGCCCTTGGTTTGTCCTGCAAACAAGCTCTGAATGCGGATTCTTGCAGGTGTAGCAGAGCAGGCAGCAGCATCTGAGCAAAGCTCTGGGGGACAGGGTCCTGTGTGCTGGGGACAGCTTCCCTCGCCATTCTCTGCTCCCTCCTCCTTCAAGCAGGGGCTGCCCCACGCCGCGCACAGCCAGTTTCAGCCGGGCCCGGAGGTGGGTGTCTCCGTGACGACCGCCCGGGCTCTGTGACGTCATAACCAGAGGCCATTGTGACACGGGGTTGACATCACCAGAGGCCATTGTGACACGGGGGTCCCCGCCCTGACCGTGGGGGTATTTAAGGAGCGAGAGCCCTGTGGTGCTCACTCCCAGGAGAGCAGCTTCTCAGGAGCAGCCGCTTCTCAGGAGCAGCAGCTTCTCACGAGGCAGCATCTCCCCTGGGTGCCCGTTGCGGCTCTTTGATAGAGGAGACCCAAGATGCCAACTGACAAGGAGGTGTCCTGCTCCTCCTCCTGCCCGCAGATCAGCCACAGCCTGGGCCAGCACACCCTCCAGAGCACCTGGGTCACCCCCTCGGTCCAGGAGCGCTTGCAGGACCACCATGAAGGTCCCCAGGAGGGGTCTGGCTGCCCTCGCAGCACCAACAGCGAGGCAGCAGCAGAGGCAGAGTGCCCGGCACCTGCCCCACAGGGCGCCACAGCCGACGACGCGGCTCTGTGGGACACAGCCCAGCGCATCGTCAGTGAGGCCGTGCGCAGGGCTGTGGCTCAGATCATGGCAGCTGGCCAGGAACCAGAGGAACAGCAGGACCTGGCCAAGCTCATGGACTTGCAAGATGAGAACAGCAAAGAGGGGTGCCAGGGTGGAGACACCATCCACAGCACCTGGATCAACCCCTCGGTCCAGGAGCACCTGCAGGACGCCCCTGCAGGTCCCCAGGAGGGGTCTGGCTTGACCAGCACAGACACGGAGGCGGCAGCAGAAGCAGAGCGCCCGGCACCTGCCCAGCACAGCCCCACAGAGGACAATGTGGACCTGTCAGACATTGTGGAGTACATCGTCAGTGAGGCGGTGCGCAGGGCTGAGGCTGAGATCCAGGGACCTGGCCAGCAACCGGTAGAACAGCAGGACCTGGCCCAATGCACGGATGTTCCAATGGCAGCACCAGCACCTGCAGGACTTGAAGCCATTGAGGCTCATTTGGCAGGAGAGGATGAGGGACAGGCCAGCACAGCCCCTCTCGTCCCAGCTGCAAAGGAGGAAGAAGAGAACACGGTTTCTCCAATGTCTGCAGAGCATGGGGGAGAGACCAGCGCAGACATCGCCTGCCCAGCGCAGGGCCCGGCTCCACGGCGACAGCCTTCCCAGTTCAGGAGGGCGCTCCGGGCTCTGCGCAGGGCTTTCCGCTGCAGCTGCACCGCGGGACAGCAAGAGGAGTAGAGCCGCGACCGCGGCATTCACCTGCCCTGAGGACATGGTGCTGCCAGCCTCTGCTCAGCCTTGGATTGTTTTCAAAATCAATAAAGCCAAAAAAAAAAAAAAAAGACAAGTTTTCCCCCTGTGCTCCTCTGTTCCTGCTCCATCTTGGGACAAAGAAGGCTGCAGGAAATCTCTGTCCTCGGGGTGTCCCGGCCTTGGTTGCCGGAAGCCCTGGGCTGGTGCTGCCGCAAGCCGGCAGTCTGGCTGGATCCCCCTCAAGCTCCCTTCCCACCCGCCTGTCTCCAGTTCCAGTCCAGGACTTGGAACATTTGAGATCTATTGCCGACTTGGCCTGGTTGACCTGCACCGTACGGCATCCCCTTCATCTCACAAGGAACCTGCCCATTGCGGGGGTGTTTCGGAGCACCTGCATGAGCTGATACAGGCGAGACCCTCCAAACCCGCATGTGGTCCCTCTCCTCCACCGAGGGTCTTCCAAGTCAGGAAGAGCCGGCTGCTCGCTCCCTTGCTGGAAATCTGAGCCATGACCCGTCTCTGCACCAGGCTCTGATGCACAAGGCTTCCAGCGTCACGAGAGCACGTTCAGGCCTGAGACACCGGGGAGAAGCGCCGCAAACAGTGCTGGTCTTGACAAGAAATCCACCCGCTCAGAGCTTCGTCTCAGATGCGAGTTACTCTGCCCTGGGTTTCTGGGGCCCAGAAATGGAGGGAGGCTCAGGTATAAACCCAGTCAGCCAAGAGCCGCAGCAGCTGCTGATCCCTGTGTGGCGCATTGCAAAGCAGCCATGGCTGTCTGTGGCTGCTGCATGGCCCGGGCTGCAGCCTTCGCAGCATCCTCCTCTTCCCCAGCACCCCCGTGCACTGCACAGACCCAGAGCTGATTGCAATGGCTGGGGCAGCACCGGGCAGCAGCAGCATCTCTCTCCCCAGCCTCCAGCTGCCCAGTTGCCCTGCAGGGAATTTCTGCCTGGGAAGGGCAGAGTTGTATTGCGATCGGCCGGGGGCTCAGGACAAAGCACAGCACCGCCACATCCCCGGAGCAGAGCCCTTCTTTTCCTGGCTTGGACTGGTGTATTCCTCCTGCTTACAGCGCGGTCCTTCTCTGGGAGAAGGTGACGCCAGCACTTTCAGGGAAATTGGAACGTCATGATGGAGTGGACGTGAAACAGCCTCACTTCCCGAAAAGCCAAAGGAGTAAAACTGACATGGAACAAAGCAAGTAACTTGCCACAGCTGTCCAACCTGCGCTCCTCAGGCGGGAGGTGACCGGCGACATGTTCTGGTGCTGCGGGGCTGTGCCGCAACAAGTCAGTTGGGGCCGTGGCCAGAAAGGTAGTGATGTACATCTAGAGATACCCACATCGTTCTGTGGGAAGCATCTGTTTCCTCGGCACGATTTGGAACACTTTTGACACACGGGGCTTGCTGGGCCCTAAATCACAGCTGCGTTGACTCCTCTAAGCCTCCCAGTTCCAATTCAGCAGGTGCCCAGTTCAAGGTGTTGACTCAGCAATGTGTACTTCTCTTTAATCTGTATTATGTATTATGTGTTATGTATTATGTATTATGTATTATGTATTATGTATTATGCATTATGTATTATGTATTATGCATTATGTATTATGTATTATGTATTATGTATTATGTATTATGTATTATGTATTATGTATTATGTATTATGTATTACCAACAGTAATTTGCCAACAGGAGGAGTTCTTGCTAAATGAACAGCAAAAGCCATGCTGAAAAATGCAAGGGAGCAATGAGGGAGGGCTGGAGTCGTGCTCGGGAGCTGTGTCCGTGCGGGAAGGTTTGTGTGTCTCGCTGGGTAGTGCCCAGAGAGTTGGTCTGATCGCACCGCAGAGCTCCCGGGGACATCAATCTGTTTGCTTCTTTCCTACACCAAGCTTTAAAGGCTGGTTTGGATAGTCAAATGGGATTCAAACATAACGTTCCTCCAAGAAGGCCTTGGGTAAGTCATTTCCCAAAATTCCAACTTCTTTTCCCAGGGAGGCTGAATTTACTCCATAGCAATCAAATGATCAGGTTTTGCACAGAAGAGTTGCTGTGGTTCTAAGCATCTTTATTTTATCTATGCTGCCTTAAAGAAGCAGCTGATCTGCCTTTTGCTTTTGGTGATGGAAGTCGGGAATGGCCAGCGCTGTGCTTCATGTCAGGATGGTTTCATTCTCGATTTATTGAATCGTTTGCCAGATGCAACTAAAAGAACAACACCTCCATCTCTTCCAGGGCCCTGCTCTTTAGTCCGCTCTCAACATCACCAGCAAAGAGCTGCTGCTTCTCTTCTGCACTGGATGTTTGGACATCTCTTTGCTAGAGGGACAAGGTCCCTTCGATCAAGAGACTGAAGCAGAACCATCAGAAATTGACATTCCTCCAAGTTTTCCCCCAGTGCTTCAAGTTCCAAAGCAAAGAGAAGGGCATGGCGGTGGTGCCATTTTCTACCCCAGGGATAAAATTGTGGCAGGAATCGTAGTATGGAACATCTTCTACAGGATGCCTATTGCCGGCAAGGTCAGTGCAGGACTGGTGTGCTGAACAGTGAGTCTTGCTTAGATTGGGGATTTTCTTGTGGAAAAATCCATCTGCCATTTAAAATGATGAAAAAGAAATGGAGATGCTCTGTTTGGTACGACACTTGCAAGAAACTTGTAGGTTGGTTGTGCTTTTGTTGTTAGCAGTGCAGGTCAGAGCGGCTTCACAGTATCACAGTATCACAGTACCACAGTATGTTTGGGATGGGAAGCGACCTCAGAAGATCATCCAGTCCAATCCCCCCATGGAGCAGGAACGCCCAGGTGAGGTCGCACAGGAACATGTCCAGGCGGGTATTGAATGTCTGCAGAGAAGGAGACTCCACACCCCCCTGGGCAGCCTGTTCAGTGCTCTGGCACCCTCACTGAGAAGAAGTTTCTTCTCAAATTTAAGTGGAACCTCTTGTGTTCCAGCTTGATCCCATTACCCCTTGTCCTGTCATTGTAATCGTTTGTTCTTCCTCTGTGCCTGACGCAGGTGGTGACGACCATCTGGTGAAGCTGTGGGACTATAAGGAGGGCACGGTGACTCACGTGGGAGTGGGCCACAGCGGCAACATCACCCGCCTCAAGATCTGCCCCGCGAACAAGTACATGGTGAGCGTGAGCGCGGACGGTGCCGTCCTCATCTGGAAATAGCCCAGCTCGGGCTGACAGCCGGTGCCGGAGCTGCTGGGCTGCTGCTTCCCCGGCCGGCCCTGGAAATGCTCTTTTCTTACCACTCAGTTTGTTGTCAATCGTTTGTTCTCTTAGAGTAAACAGGATATTTCTACTCCCTGGTATGCATTTACCAGGTCCTTAGATACCCTTTCTAGCTCAATTTTTTTCAGGGGAGCTAAGAATTTGCTGTTTGTTTTGGATTCATCACTTCCGAAAATCACCTTGGCAGTTGTTGTAACAGTTTGCGTTGTTACTGCCGCCTTTCCTGCCCGTCTCAGCATCATCTGCCTTGTACGTCTACTCATTTGTGGGCTCTCTCTTGCTTTCACATGGTCTCTCTCTTCTCTGCACTCTTCTGTCTTTTATTTAATGAATAACTTGTTGTTTCAATTCAGTCTGCTGTGTTTAGTGCAGACAGCAGTGCAGGCAGTGGTGCAGACAGGCGTGTAGACAGTGGTGCAGGCAGCGCACAGGCAGCGCACAGGCAGCGCACGGGCAGTTCACGGGCAGCGCACGGGCAGCGCACAGGCAGCGCACAGGCAGCGCACAGGCAGTTCACGGGCAGAGCTGGACCATGCCCAGTCTCCCAGCCCCACCGGTTCTCCCCAGCTCAGCCCTGGGTACAACCCGCGGCAGTGGGACGGGGTGTCTGAAAGCACATTTCCCCTCGGCCGCACGGGTGTTCCAGCCTGTGCCAAGGGACGGGAGCGGCTCCAATACAGAAAACATTGTCCGATGGCAAAGCCCAGACAGTGGGGACCACGTTTTCCCTTTGTTTTTATTATTATTGTGATTGTCAGCATGACAATGGATTTCTGCTGGGCCTGGAACAGCTCAGCTCAGACCTGCTCAGGCTTTTTTCTGGAGCTTATCCTGACACCCAAGTGCCTCCCTGGGGCAGAGACTCTTGCCCAGGCAGAGGAGACGTTCCCAACACTGTCCTGTCACCGTGTCTCCCTGATCAAACCAAAACTCTCCGTGTCTTTAATATCCATCCCAGCTGTCTGGTGCCCGAGGCACCGGGACAGTTCGTGCCATAACAACACGGAATTTTCCAGAATAGCGAGCAAGCGTTTTCCCCCCCTGCTTGCATTGGACGTTTTCATTTTCCCCACCCCAAATTTGCTCCCAAGTCTGCAGCATGCTGCAGCGCCGATGGATGTTGGATTCAGCCTGAACAGGAAGGCATTGCGTTCAGAACGGTTTGAAGGGGGAAGGTCGCACACACGATATTGTTGAAAGGCAGCTCAGCATAGCGAGCATTCCTGGCGCCCGCTCCAACCTGCAAACGCTTTGGATTGGAATGGACTGGCGGTACCTGTCAGAAAGGAATCGCTGCCTGCGCCCCGGCGCTTGGGAAGATGCTGCTCAAGAAGAACCCCAGCAGGGTTTTAGGTCCTTGGCTGATGGGAGCTGGTTTTCTTCCCCGCATCAGCGTGGCAGGGCGTTCAGAGGCTCTCGCTGCTGTTACCTGCTGCACTTTGTGGCACATTGCTGGGGACCCGGCAGAGCCACTGGCGTTATCTAACACTTCCTAATTCAGGCAGGTTTGGAGTTTTGGGACGTGCCTGTTTCACTGTCGCATTTTAGACTATTTCCCTTTCCTGTGTTCATCGGGTCTTGCTTTCTACCAACCTCCTTCCAACAAATGCTGGTTTCTGATCTCTCAGTCTGGCTCCTGCATCTTTCACTGTCCGGCTCCCCTCGCTTTTTCTTCAGGCTTTTCCTGCTTTCATTGACAAACTGCTTTGGATTTCTGGTTCCACTCAATCCAGCATTAAGCCCCGCTCAGGTTCCGCTGGCGGCCACCAGCCTGGCATCCCCGGGGAGGTCACTGTGTCCCTGCCACCAACACCCTGCCCCATGGGAGGAGGGATTGTGACATCCAGCAGCACCACCTGGCCCTTCCTCCACCACTTTGCCCCATCTCTTCGGAACCCACATCACCTCCAGCTGCATCCAGGGCCAGGCTTGCAGCACATCCCCATGGCCAGGGTGTCTGTGGGGCAGGGAAGGCGCTGCAGAGCCTGCCTGGCACAGCTGTCCCTCCCGGGGGGAAAGGCAGATGCAGGGATGGAAGAGAGTCCGCAGCACCCACAGCCAAGCTCAGATCCCCTGGGAGCCCCCCCAACATCATCATCAGCCTCTGCAGCTCCCCGGGGAGAGAAGAGCCACACGCCGCAATGGGGCCTCTGCAACACCCCCTGCCCTGCAGCGAGGTGACACTCAGTGGCACCCGTGCCTGGCACAGGGACCTCCTTCCCACTCCATCCCTTGTCAGCCCCTTGGCCCTGGTTAAGGACAGCTCTGCCCGAGATGTGCCCAGGCTCCCGGGCACAGGGCAGCGCTGGGGCTGTTATCTCAGCAGTGCTGGCAGCTGTCAAAGCAACCCGGGCCAGGGTTCACCTCCAGGCTGTTGGCACAGACAGGCGGGTCCCAGCCTCACACGGCTGGACTTGGTTGGGGCTGCGAGTCTCTCAGAGCTGTGTGAAGAACCACACGTTGCCACCGGGTTGCCGTCCAGGGGAGTTGCTGCCAAAACAGCCGGTGCCACATGCGTGGTGCTGTGGGACGGATCCAGCCGGACCATGGGACTGATCCGGTTGAAAACTGCTTGTCAGAACCAGAGTGGGTTTCCCCTGCTGGCGGCGCTGCAGGTGGGGAGGAGGAGCTGACCCAGTGGCCTCAGCCATCCTGTGTCCCCCCGGGCACATAGGGAAGGCTCAGGGGCTGATCCCTGCGGCGGGGGGAAGGTGACACTGTCCCTCCCCAGCCAAGCTCTGCCGGACCCCAAACGAGCACCCACACATGGGGCCAGCTGGTGTGGGGTGGGCAGGAGGCAGCCAAAGCCTCCGGGCTGTGCCAGCGCTGGGGTGGCCACCCTTGTTCTGTGGCTCTTTGTGGAGGGAGCTTCGTTAGGTCTCAAAACCTCAGTGTGGAGGGTGCAGAGGTGGCCACTGTGCCACTGTCCCAGCTACGAGCACCCCGAGGTGGCAGGATCAGGGCACCCCACAGCGATGCTGTGACACCCTGGGGTGGTGCTGGGGACATCAGGCTGGGGTACCCGCGCTGATGCTGGGGACACCGGGGCAGCCCCCGCTCCCGCTCCCTCGTCCTCCTCGTCCTCCTCCTCCCGTCCCTCTCCCCGCTCGCAGCCCCAGCCCGGCTGGGGAAGGAGCCGGCCGCGCACAAAACCGCCCGGCCGGCCCCTCCGGCCCCGCAGCGGCACCGGCACCGGCGGCGGGGGGTGCCCAGCGCCCGCCCGGGGCCATGAGCGCGCAGGGGCTGCGGAACCACGGGAACACCTGCTGCATGAACGCGGTGGTGCAGTGCCTCAGCGGCACCTCCAGCACCCACCGGCACCTCCCGCACCCACCGGCATCTCCCGCACCCACCACACCCCCTGCCCCGCACATCCCACCTGCACCCTGTGCCCCCCACACCCACTGGGACCCCCTGCTGCTCCCAGCACCCCCAGCTCCCAGCACCCTCTCCTGTGCCATGTCCTCCCCATGGGCCTTGCTCTGCCCTGCCAAATGCCCCCAGCCCCGCTGTCCCTCCAGCCCCACTGCCGGCACCCACCTCCTGCCTTCAGCTGAGCTCTGACCTCCCTTGGGTGGGCGAACTCACTGTCCCGGCCACCCTCACGGAGCCCAAGAGTGAGCGCCGTGCTGGTCTTGGTGGCGCCACCAGGGGATGGTGCCACCAGGGGATGGTGCCATGGGAGCCCAACCCAGTGGCCTCAGGCCCTGTGGCTGAGTGCATGTCACATCCCTGCAGGGCACGGGCCAGTGTGCTGCGGACCTACATCCATTTTAGGGACAAGGACAGGACAGCACTTTGATCCTGGCGTGGCAGCCCCCTATGCTCAGGGACACACGCCTGTGGGGTGACATTTCCCCAGGGACTTGCTGCTGCAATTAAACTGCTGCTGCCATGGAACTTTGCAAAGCGCTCAGAGGAGCTGCTGAGGGGCTGGACCTGCCCTGGTCAGGGTTTCTGGCGCTGCTGGGGGAGCTCATTGCCTTTAATTTCCCTGTTGCAAAGTCCCCAGCTCTTGCAGCACTGCGCACAGGATTTCCATGCCCTCTGCTCCCAAACACGCAGGTTCCTTGGGCACAGAGAGGCAAACAAACCCGACCAAACAGAAAAAAACACCCCAAACTTGCAGCCTTTGCTTTGAATTTCCTCCCTTCGGGTGGTTTTCTGCATCTGCCATGAACTGCCACCTGATTTTAGTTTTATTTAATCTGTCTAAACAAGATGTTAAAAATCAGAAGCGAGTCCGTGGCTCATGTTGTTTGAAGGCCATCGGGGGTGGCCTTGCTCCCTCTGCTGCCAGGAGAGCGGGGCTGGGACAGGCGAGGTGGTGGCCAGAGGGGTCTTGGCTCTGGGGGGTCCCGGGGGTGCTGGAGCTCTGAGCCCTGCCCTGACGTGCTGGTTTGTGCTTTCTCTGTTGGCTCTGAGCAGCTGCTGCCAGCCCAGGCTTGGAGACAGGTCCTTGGGGAGCCCAAGCTCTGCCTTTTGGGGAGCTCCATGGGGAGATGGGGGCAGAATGCTCTGGGGAACCCTGTCAGCAGCTGGGGACGCCCTGAGGGGCTGGGGGGAAGGAGGAGAGGGGACAAGGAGGGGGCAGCCTCGGGGAGGGGGAGCTGGCAGGGCTTTGGGTGGAGGGGCAGAGCTTGGCAGGGCAGGCAGCACCCCAGCACTGTGTGGCAGAATGCAAACCCCCCTCCCTCCTTCAGTACGGCACATCTCCCCCTTTTCTCTGCTACTTGAGGCTAACAGCTTCTTTTGTTTGGCCCGGAGCACCCTGGCTCCTGGGCCATTGGGAGAGGGGACTGCCGAGCCGCTGGGCGCCAGCGGCCAGGGTAAGGCTTCAGGGGCACCCGCAGCCAGTGTGGGGAGTGCAGAGAAGCTTCTAGAGTGCCTACAGTCAGATCTGACCAGATAAAAACGGGACGCTCGTCGAGACCCGGCCCCATTTTGTGTGGGGGTCTCTCGGAGTACGAGCTCAGCCACTGCCGCCAGGAGAGCCCCCTCCCTGGGATGGAGACTCCGCTTGCCTCGCCGCTGTTAGAGTTGAATTGAGTTTTGTGGGCTGGGCTGTTTCTGATTCTTTAGACCATATCCAGGATTCCTACCTTATCGTAAAAGCTATGCAAGTTGTACAAGAGCTCATATTGTAGAGAACTGAAAATTAGTCCTGTTAGTTCTCAGTAAGTTCTTATCTTATCTTGAAAGTGCTGAGAAGGTACATTTGCTATCATCCAAGAATTTGTATAATTTTATACGAGTGCGCATGTGCTGTGACAAAAGGTGGAAAGTACACTAGTGATGAAGACTACTTACTTCATCCTGAAGACCCCCTGAACGACCACCAGAGGACACTGCGCATGCTTAGAGTAGTTCCAAGGTGTTGCAACTGATACTGTGAAATAATTGTGTAACCTAATGAATATGCAATATACACGTTGTAACTTCAATGAATATGTATGTAACCAAATTGTATAGAATGGTGAAGTTTGAATCAGTGGTCGGAACCAGCTTTGGGTGCGAGCCCCTGGTTTCCCAGCGCTGAAATAAAGCACCGCATATAACTACGCCCGTGGTTCTGTGTCCTGAATGCTGACACCGCCACGGGTGTAAGTAAAACTTCTCGCAGGATTGCGAGTATATTTATACTTTCCGTGCACATATGCACGTATAACTTTCCGCGCTCCATTTGAGCGCGTATAAATTGACCCTCGCCGAATCGCGGGTGTATTTTCCTCCCGTGCACATATGCACGAGTAACTTTCCGTGCGCATTTGCACGCGTACTTTATCTCTTTAAAATAATCCCGCACCGTGTTAGGCAAGTGTGTACTTCTCCGGGACTCAGGGCCAGCTCCGGCATTTGTTTTGAGTGAAGCCCCGTGTGTGCACGCTGTGCACCGCCTGATTGGTTGTATCAGTTGCTGCCCCTCAAATAATTTTCCTCAGCTGATATCCGAACCTTTATTTAAGTCACTTTGGAGTGCTAAAACCCTGTTCCTCGCCGGTTTAATGAAAGTTGTTTTGGACTCTGTTGTCCCTTAAATGAACCTGCGAGGACTCTCCGTGACACACTGCCCTTGGGGGGCTGGTGGGAACCCCCTGGCACGTGGCTCCATCAGGGACACGTCTGGTCCACTCCCCGGTCTCAGCTGCTCCGCTTCAGTTGGAGAGTGCAGAGTGCCAGCTCTGCTGGGCTGAGCATCCCCGGTTTTGGGATGCAGGAGGTTTGCTCAGGGGCTTTCCTCCTGCCTGTGCAGGCAGGGCAGGCAGGGCTGGCAGCTCCCCTGCCCACGGGCCACACTTTTGCTTGGCTGTATGAACAGCCCTTGTCTCTTGTAGGGCCTTGGGTGGCTGGGCTGGCACCGCCGGCATCGCCTGGCTGGGGAAACTGAGCGCCCATCAACTCGAGCTGCCCGGTGCTTTCCTGCGACTGCCAAGCGCTGCGACACGGCGGCTGTGGGCACCCCGGGGCGGGGCACGAAGCTGCTGCGTCCCCCCAGTTCTGGATCCCCCGACCCAGAGCAAAGCGCTCCCCTCCTCTGGCTGCCGACAGCCAGCCCGGCTTCTTGCACAGCCCCCTGGCTCCCCCCTCACCCCGTCCCCCCAGTTAGTGCCAGGGGGTGCTTCTGAAGCCCATGGACACCTCAGCCCCACCCGGGGTGCAGGATGGGCCTCTGCTGGCTCTGCCCTGGTGCCCACTGGTTTGCTCCCCGTGCTCCCTCTGGGGACCCTGGATACCACTGGATCCACCTGGGCACCCCAAAGCGCCTTTTTAGCACTTATTTTTCTCCTGGAAAAGCAAACACAGGGGGCTTTCTGCCATCCTGCCCCAGGGACCCCCACTCAGACCACACCGGCGCTTGGTTGCCCATCGCCATTTATTGCAGCCGCTGCCTGCTCAGCGCCCGGGGCGGTGGGACCGGGGCCGGGACCCCCGTCCTGCCCGGCTGTCAGGGGGTTGTTTCGCTGCGGGGGGGCTGGATGGGCGGCAGCAGCTGCGGTGCCTGGGTGAGGCGTCCAGGAGATGAGGCTGGTCGGCGCTTCAGCACGGCTAACAGCAGCGGGGAGGCGGTGCCTGGGGGCGAGGGGCAGGGTCAGCCACAGACACCCACCAACAGGGTCCTGCCCCCACCCTGAAGCACACAGGCTGTTGTCCCACACTGCCCAGCACCACCCCACACGTCCCCCCAGCTCCCTCCAGCTCCACCACAGGGACCGGCTGCCCCAGCAGCCAGTGCTGCCCCCACAGCCCAGCCCAGAGCCCAGACCCCCGTCCAACCCTGCCCAGCTGTGGGCACAGACCCGTCCCCCCAGACAGCGGGGTGTCCTCTGCCCCCCGGTGCCCTGACAGGGCCATACTTTTCTGGCTCCTCGAGGTCGAGGTCTCTGGGGTGGCCGTTGGTGTTGTGGGCAGCTGAGAGCCCCCCATCATGGAGAGCTGCTCGTCCTGCCGCTTCCCATCAGTGCCGTCCTGGCCCGACAGCTGCATCGCGTCCTTCTGGGAAGGGGAGAGCGTGTGACCCAACCACGGGGCCCCGTTCCGCACCCCCCAGCAACCCTCCCCCAGCCAGCTCTCCCTGGGGAAACTGAGGCACAGATCCCCCCGCAGGCTCAGCATCCCCCTCCCCACCTCTGTCATCCCTACCTTGTTGGGGCGGCGGGCGCTGGATGGGGACGGCCGTGGGGTGCTGGGCGGTTGGGGCTGGAAGCGCGGGGGCGTGACGGTGTGTGGGCCCCCGCAGCTCCGCGGAACAGTGGGGTATCTGCACTCGCCCGTCCGCTCCCTGTGGGACAGGACATGGGGGTGCTCAGGGCCCGGCAGGTGGCACCCCATGTGTCGCTCGATGCCAGGGAGGGGTCGGGGGGTGCTCCCTGTTCGGGGGGCAGTTACTCACGGTCCAGGCGCCAGCATGTTGAGGGGCCGGTCACAGGACAGGCAATGGAAACCAGGCAGCAGCTGCCTGGAGGGGGGAGAAAAGGGCTGGGGAGCTCCTGGGGGGCACAGCCCCACCTGCACACCAGCCACAAAAAGCCTCTGCACCCACCCCCCAAGACTGGTTGAGGAGGGCTCCTCCCACACGTGCCCCTCATTGTGCCGCCTCTATCGCTGCGAAGCTGCAGCTGGCAGGAGCACAAGGCACAGCCACTTGCTCAGCATCCCCAGGGGCGCTGCCCACATGGCTCCCACGCCAGGTACCACACCGGCACGAGCCGGGACAGCCAGCAGGAACAGGGCCAGCACTGCCAAAGCCACCACTGTCCCCATCGCACTCACTTCCTAATCCCAGCGGCATTGTCACGCTCTGCCTGCAGCGCCTGCTCCTGGAGCTGCCCGCTGAGGCTCTTCCACCGCTCCTCCTGCTGCTTCCGGAACGCCCCCAGCTCCCGGCGGTCCAGCTGTGGACGGGTGACACCCTCAGCCAGCTACCCCAGGATGGGACATGGCGGTCCCCGGGGGCACAGCCGGGAGGGGGGACCCTCGCAAGGATGCTGCCTTAGGCTGCCAGGCCCCAAGGTGCCAGTGCTGCGTGGAGGGGACGAGCCCTCACCTTGCAGTCCATCTGTCTCTGCAGCTCTTTCTGGAACTGGAGCCAGCCGTTCTCCTGGCCCGTCACCCGGCTCGTCACCTCCTCCATCATCTTGGTCAGCCGCTCCACGCACGCCTCAAGCTGGCTGCGACTGACTTTGTCAGCCAGGGCGGCTTTGTCTGCTTTCTAGCAACAGGGAAAGGCAGGAGAGCGGTGGGGACAGGATGCAGAGACAACAGGAGAGGGGAAGTGGCTACGTGGTCCTGTTCACCCCATCACCCCCGTGGCGTTGGTCCCACCAGCCGAAGGGACTCGGGGTCACAGAGGGACCTGGCAAGGGACCTGCAGCCGGGCTAGAAATCCTCCCTCCCCCTGGCTGGTTCTGCCAGCCGGCACCCAAGGGA
The DNA here is from genome assembly GCF_036013475.1 of Columba livia. Classification (NCBI taxonomy): domain Eukaryota; kingdom Metazoa; phylum Chordata; class Aves; order Columbiformes; family Columbidae; genus Columba; species Columba livia. The sequence goes on from NW_027043141.1 coordinate 243,372, forward strand.
CAAGGGGTGTTTGTCACCCTGCCCGGGACACCCTTGACTGGCACCGGGGCCCCTTGAGCCCGTACCTCGTCGATTCCCAGCACCAGCAGCTCCTCCTTGTCTGCTTGCTTCTTCTCCAGCCTCCCCAGGGCCTGGGACAGAGCCTTCCAAGGCAGACAGCAGCCCGTGATGCCACGGCAGGGTCGGAGCTGCCCCCGGCCAGCCGAGCACCCCCTGCCTCCCCACCCCATCAGAAACCTCCAGGAAAGGCATGGGGAAGCTGTGCAGGGCTGCGAGCAGGGTGGCAGGGGGACAGACCCCTTGGGGTCCCAGCCTGGGCTCTGCCTGCGCGTCACAGCCACCCACCTTGACGTCATTCTGCTCCTGCTGGCGATCCTGCTGCAGGTTTGCAAGGTCCGAGCTGAACTTCTCGTAGCCTTTTTGGAGCTGCACGATGCTGGTCTGGAGGCACTTGAGCTGCTCGTCCTGCTGCAGGGACTAAGAGGACAAGGCGGTGCTGAGCAAGGGGGTGGCTGCCCCACGGGGGCAGACCCAGGGTATTTTGGCTGATGGCCACGGGCCCTCAGTGCAAGCAGGACATTTGCTCCAAGGCTTTAATTCCCTTCCGTGCTGCTGACTCCGACAAGCCAATTAGGGGGGCAGCGAGGGGCTCCCCCACGTTAGAGCAAAGCAGAAATGCCTGGGGGGTCCTGGCAGCTCAAGCCCCCTACACCGCATCTCCTTACCTGTCTCCTCCACTTCGGATAATTGTCCACCTTGCCGCCTGCCTTCTGGGCCAGGGACTCCACCTGCTCCTCGAGCTTCTCGCAGCGCTGGAGGAGCTTCCCCAGCAGCACCCTGGTGTCCGGGCTGCAGACGTGGCACCCTGCGTGCTCGTGTCCCCCGCTCTGCACCGTCGCCCTCGGCTCGTCCACCTGCTGGCAGGGGAGGAGGAATCAGCTCTGAGCCGGGCTGGATGCCGCCCACAAGCCCAGGTGCCGTGGAGGCTCCATGGCCCCATCCAGCCAGGGGACGTGGCCGGGACCCCGCCAGGACTCCCCCCGAGCCAGCGGGGGCTGGGAGCGCTGCCCCCGGGCCTCACCTCTGCCTGCAGCTGCTGCGCTGTCTCCATCACCAACTTATTCACGTACTTGGTCGCAAACTGCTCCAGCTCGGCCTGGGTCGGCTCCGGCTCCTTCCCCAGCTCCTTCCGCTCTGCCTTGACCTTCTGTCCCTTGGGCCTGGCCAGCGAGATGGGGGCAGGGGCAGGCTTAGCCTTCGTGGGGGTGTCCCTCGGCCCCCAAACTGGGATGCTCCCAGACCCCAGGATCCCTCGCAGCCCTGCGGGGTAGGAAACCCTCTCCCATCCTTTTACCGCGGCTGTCGGGTCATCTGGCCGCTGCCGGCTGCTTTTCTGCCGGCTCCAGCGCCCCTCGTCTTTCTGGGAGCATCCTCCACCTTGCTGATCTGGGAACGGCAGTGGGGGCGGTGAGGGCACAGCCCCCTGTGTCATTCCGGCACGGGGACCCTTTGGCTGCCCCCTCCCTGCCCAAACTGGCATCCCCGCAGCCCCTCGGGGACTGCTGCCGGCTCACCTTCTCCTCCTCCCCGTGGAGGGCCCTGGCCATGTCTTGTAGGAAGGACACCTGGCACCTGAGGTCGGCCAGGATGCTGGTGATGCTCTCCCGGCCTAGAGGGACATGGTGCAAGGGGATGTGCTGTCGGTGAGGGGGTCTCTGAGCATGACGAGCCCCTGACCCAGGGTGACCCCACGGCAAACAACCCCCGCCAGTCCTCCCGTGCTCTCACCTCCCTTTGGGAAGAGCCGGCGCAAGTTCTCAAGATCTGCATGTTCTGCTTTGGTAGATTTAAGCTGCTCCACCTGCTCTTTCAGACCAGTGCAGAGGTGGCCGAGCTGCCCAACCTGGGAGAGAACCTCCCGCATCTCCGACTCGTAGCTGGAGGTGCTGGTGGAGCCCCAGGGCTTGGCCGGCTCTTGGGCATCCCCTGGGATGGTGGCTTGGGAGCTGGAGGACCCAGGCTGCACCCCAGGGGTGCTGGTGTGGGTCCCAGGGGATCCTGGCTGCATCCCCGAGGTGCTGGCCTGGGCATCAGGGGCCCCTGGCTGTGTCCCCAGGCAGGTCCTGGCCTGGGTGCCTCGGGATCCTGCCTGCATCCCCGGGGTGGTGGCGCCGGCACCAATAGACCTCGTGTGATCAGAGGGAGCGCCCGACAACTTCACAGGGGTCGCTGGTTCCCCCTGTGTCCCTGCTCGCATCCCCGGGGAGCCAGACCCTGCAGTCCCCTTGCCGGTCTCCATCCCAGGCCGTGTCCCACGTCCCTTCGGCCCCAGTGCTGAGCTCTTCCTGGCCTGGCTGTCCATGGCCACCTGGGTGGGCTCAGCAGGGGCAGACTGGCCCCCACCGCCCTCCTGGGAAGAAGAGGCAAAGGGCAGCAGGTTTACTGGCAGCTGGGCAGCCGTGAGGACAGACCCCAGAACCCCCCGCCATGTCCCCAGTCCCTGTCCCCAAACCACCATCTCACAGGGCCAAACTCGTGTTGAACATGAGAGCCCAAATGCAAAGGGATCACGGGGTCAGCCCAGCCATGGAGCTGGGGGGATGGGACACCCAGGGATGGGACCCGCAGCATCACTGCCCAGCACCCCAGCCCACAGGCTGTGCCCCGAGGCAGGAGGGCTGGTGTCCCCGAGGGAGCGGGGGACGCAGCCGCCTCCTGTCCCTGCGCAGCCCGGCAGCGTCCTGGGGCTTCCCCTGGAGCTGGGCGAGGAGAGGGACACCCGTTCAGATGTGGGAGCGGGATTTAAAGAGTATCCCCAAATGAACTGGGGCAGGAGACAGAGGGACGCAGGGCAGGGCTGTGCCTGGGGGCCGTAGCTGAATTGCACGGGCAGAGCTTTATCTCCCCTCCTCCCCTCCCCTGGATCTGTTTTAAGGGCTCTCTAGTTCAAAAGTGCCTTAGCGACTCCTGGGACACCCTTCCCACTCTTCCCTCCTGCTGCCCTTCACGCTGCTGACACCGATGGCCGTGGGGCACGGGCACAGTGTGACAGGGCAGCAGGAGCGGGGAGGGACGAGGGCCCAGCTCCCTCCCGGGGCACCAGGGGATGCTCACCAGGCCAAGCGTCTCCTGGATCTCCTGGATGTCCTCGGCCAGGCCGGAATGCGCCTCCTGCAGGGCATGCATGTCCTCTGCCAGGCCGACATGCGCCTCCTTCATCTCCTGGATGTCCTGTGCCATTCCAGAATGCGCCTTCTGCATGGCCTCTTGCATCTCCCGCATGTCCTGTGCCATTCCAGAATGCGCCTTCTGCATGGCCTCCTGCATCTCCCGCATGTCCTCTGCCATGCCAGAGTGCGCCTTCTGCATGGCCTCCTGCATCTCCCGCATGTCCTGTGCCATTCCAGAATGCGCCTTCTGCATGGCCCGCACGTCCTCTGCCAGGCCGCACTGCGCCTCCTTAAACTTGTTGATCTCCTCCCACAGGTGCTGGAGCGAAGCCCTTTTCTGGGAGAGCGGGTGGGGGGTGAGCCCAGGGGAGGGTCCCTGGGGACCTGGACCCCGCTGTGCTCTGCTGCGGGAGCTCGGGCTTAACCCAGCCCTTGGGCTGAGGGCGGCACGACGGCAGCGCGGAGCCCGGAGGAGGGGGCGTCTCGTGGGGGAGCACCCAGGGACCAGCAAGAGCATCTACCTTGGAGACGGCTCTCTCCTCCTCTTCGGTTGTTGTCGGCATCAGCTCCTTGGCCATGGAGGAGACCTCGGAGTTGCTCCCGGTCCCCTCCAGCTGCTCCTCTGGTTTCCAGAGCTGCTGCCCTGTGCCCAGGGCTCCGTCCTCCTCCTTCTCCTGGCCAGGCTGGTCCTTGCTGTCCTGGTCCTTTGCCAGGCCGGGGGCCGGGCTCTGCCCTGGCTCCAGGACAGACAGCTGCTGCTGGCCCAGCTGCCCGATGATGGCCTCGAGCAACTTGTGAAGCGCCACGAAGTCAACAACCCCCAAACTGGGTGTCCCGATGGCGGCGTTCAGCATCTCCAGCAGACCGAGTGTGGCCATCGCTGCTGCTCTGCCGGCAAACACGGAGCCTGATGTGGGAAGACGGGAGCTTTTCTGTCCGGAGGTGATCTTGGAGGGATGGGCAGCCAGCAGCCTTTCTCCTGCTCCTTCTTGCCACAGAAAGCGATCAGTCACCAAAACAGATCCAAGTGCCGAAAGCAATCCGAGTGATGAAAGAGATCCAGTCACCAAAGCGATCCGAGTGCCGGAAGTGATCAAACCACCAAAAGCGGTTCAACCACCAAAAGCGATTCCACCACCAAAAGTGGTCCCACCACCAGAAGTGATGCAACCACCAAAAGCGATCAAACCACCAAAAGTGATGCAACCACCAGTAGTGATCCCACCACCAAAAGCGATCCAACTGCCAAAATGAGTCCACCACCACAGTGATCCCACCACGGCAAGTGATCCCACCACGGCCAGTGACCAAATGGGCGAGGGGCACAGGTGACAGGGGACAATATAGTGTCTCTGTTGCCCGGCAACAGCCGCCCCAGGAGCCAGCGGGCGCCGCCCTGGTCCTTTGTGATGAAGTCATCCACGGGATGGGACATGCTGAGGCTCCCTCCTGCCTTTCCCACTTTACCACCCACAATGCAGCTGGTGACACCTCAAATGTTGTGGCAGGTCACTGCAGCCCGTGCCCAGATTCAAAAGACAATCGCACAGGTCACGGGGAATGAAATCTCATTTCACTGAATTAAACACCCTCAGTTTTAATTGCAGAGAGAATGGCTTTATCCGTGTTGTGCACTAAATCAAACTCTCCCGACGTTTCACCCTTTCCTTTCCCCACGGCACAGTTGGCCTCGGAGGCGATTCCCCTTGGTGGCAGATGTGCAGCGATTGGCTCACGAGTGCACCAGCACTGGGAACCTGGGCTGAAAACAAGGTCAAAGTGCCTGGTTTAGGACGCCTTTCCCTGCGGTTCATCAAGCAGAAGGATGTCTTTTGAGAGGGAGCTGTGCTGAAGGGATTTCTTCTGCCTCTCTTGACCGTTGGCACGAGCCAGCGGCTGCCGACCAGGAAATGTGCTCATCGCTTGCTCCCTCATGAACACTGGCCTGGCCTTTGCAGCTAGAACGACATAAACCAGAGTATGTTTCCTGTCACCTCTGCAAGGAGGTGGTTCAAATGCAAAGGCTGATCTTGCCTGTAAGCAGCACGAACTGCTCTAGAGACAGCTCTTTGCTGGGGATGGAGCTGCGAGAGAGGTTCTCCAGCTGGCACGGCTGCCTCCCTTTTGAAACACGGGCCATCTTTTGCTGGCATTCCCGTCCCTCAGCCTGATGGCTCTGACATCTCCTCTGATTCTTCAGAAACGCTGCTGCTATCTACCCAGCCATTGCAAGATCCTTTTGCACGGAGAACTGAAGCTGCTCCATCGCTGAAAGGGAGACCCCAACACAGAAAGCAGGGCTGCCATGATTGCTCTGAGAGTGAACCCCACATCCCAAAGAAAGCCGGTCCTTGGAGATGGCCAAGTTTGGAGCAGCGCTGTCACACGTGAGCTGCGAGTCACACAAGGAAGAGTTCCAGAGGACGGAGCGTGTCCCCAGATGGCTTTTGCCAGCGCTGACTGAGGAAGAGGCGTCCTGTCCAGGGACCTCTGCAGAGACATCTCCAGGCAGAGCAAGACACTGGGGGGCAACAGCCCCCTCAAACCCCAGTTTTGCACCCCAAGTGGCCGCACGGCAATGGGAAAGCCTTCATCCCGGGCCAGAGATGCTGGATCCAGAAGTCATGGCTTGCTCCCGGGAGGGTCTTTTTGTGTCAGAACCTCCTGTGTTTCGCCACGCATTTTTCACGGTCAATGACTTTCATTTCTTTTCCATCTACGCTCTCCTCCGGTTTTGCCGTGGAGAGCAGATGCCAACAGTCTCTTCCAGCCTTACGGGATCTTGCAGACTTCTCCTTTGCTGTCTGTGGTGCTGGTGATTGCCTTCTGCTGCCCCTGGTTCATGTTGAAGACTCATTCCTGGCAGACGTGGTTGGTGCTGCTGAGCAACACTCTTGGCTTTGTGCTAGTGCTCAGTAGGACACCGACAAGAAAGCAGGTGTCAAAAACCTCTCGGTTCTTGTGTTGAATGGTGTAGTGTATCCAGGAGTCTATTCCAGCAACCTTAATTGCGGTTAATGTGGTTAAGAGCACTTGATAGGGTCCGTCCCAACGTTCTTTTAAAGTTTCTTTATTCCAAGTTCTTGTATACACCGTGTCTCCATGCTCTGTATCATGTACCGGATTCTCAAGTGCTAGTGGGCGATTCCACACTAGTGCGGATCTGAGTTGATTCAGTGTCCTGCCGAGAGGCAACACATAATTGTAGAAATCCTGATTACCTTTTACATGTACACTTGGATCTGGATCCGGTGCTTCCTATGGCTTGCCATACAGAATTTCGTATGGACTTACTGACATTCCGCTCCTAGGTTTAATTCTAATACACAACACCACTATTGGCAAGGCCTGAGCCCATTGAATTTTTGCTTCCTGACAAATCTTGCTAAGTTGCCTTTTTAGGATCTATAGGGCATGCCTGAGATTTGCATGCCTTGGACTACTGGGTGTATTAACCGAATAAAGCACAGGATCATACACGGCACAAACAGTAAACCCAGAAATGCACATGCTATCACGAACCCTGTTTTCTTCCACCAGGCTACCATTTTGAGACCAATATCCATTAGGTGGACCTGGGTACCAAGTGGGAGCAATAGAGGTATTTGATGAATTTACCCGCGACACTAGCTTACAAGAGGTTCATCCGATGTATCAGTCATTTGAGACCCCCCACATATCCAGCATGAGGTGACATTGAATTCCTGGGCTATTTTCCATAAGATCTATAAGCAGGGTTTTTCCTCCTGTGGGTAATTGTAATCCCTTGTCTTTTTGCCTTATTTCTTCTCACCAATCTTTGCTTTTCTGTAGTGGCAGAGCCCCCCCGCACCGGGGGGATGGGGCTGTCGCCAGCCTGGCTGAGAGGTGAAGCCAGAGACAGAAGAAACTAAAGGAGCGTTGTTGTAAGGCGCGTGGACAGGGCAGCTTTGCTATAGAGCCAGCCCGCTCCGGCAATAAAGCGAACTCTGTGAACATCACATTGCTGTGTCAGGTTCCGTGTCTCGCGTGGAAAGAGCAACATTTTGGTGACCCCGACGTGATACTTCGTATCGAAGCAAGATCGTTGGGACGTGAAGACGCCAGGAAAGGCACCTGGAGGGTGAAGTTAGCCCTGCGCTTGAAGAATAGCGGAAAGCAGGCCTGCGGAGAAGCAGGTGGCGTGGGAAACACAGCATCCGTGGAAGAAAAAATCATAATGCAAAGTATTCTGCAGCTGGCTGCACGAACAGGAAGGTATTTTGAAACAGACGCGTTAAAGCGCCTGCTGCGATTCGCCCAGCGGAAGGCGTGTGTCCCCTTCGACGACGGATTTTTTTCTCCCGGTACACGGGAGGACACAGGGACCGAACTGTGGGACGCGGTCACAAGGGGCAGCCGCGAGGCCTGCGACCTCGCCGGGCCGTGGCGGGAGGTCAGGCGGCTGATGCAGGAGGTCTCAGCGGAGCCGGAGCTGTGTGCCGTCCCCCCGGAGCCGCCCGCCGCGAGCTGCCCCCCCTCCGAGGACTCTGAACAATCGATACCGCTGGTATGTCCCGTGTCAGATTTGGATTGCTGGGGCGGAGAGCAAATTATACCCTCTGCGCCCTTTGAGCCATCGCCTGCCTCCGACGAGCAACGGCAGCAACCAGCAAGGTTCAACGAGCCCGGACAGGTTAATCCAGCTGAAGTGCCGTTGCCGGAGGACCCGGTGGAGCACGAGAATGCAGCACCGCAGAATCGCCCTGGCTTCCAGGAGGAGAGTGTGGGGAACTACAGCGGGTCTGTGGAATCCTTGTCAGAAAATATGGGAGTAGAGATCAGCCTTGGAGATATTAAGATTTACCCTTGAGAAGGATGGGAGTAAAGGAGTATCCGGAGATATGGAGTTGTACCCGTGAGAAAGGAGAGATGTACCCGTGAGAGAGAAGGGGATAGAAGAATAACATGGATGACAGCAAAATTAACCAGTGAGATGTTAGTGCTGTAACTTGTAACCAATAGTGAAAAGACACATGAACTGGTAGAATTGTATAAAAATGCACTTATAGCAATCAATAGCATCCATTCCTTTCATCTTGAAAGAACTTGGTCCGTGTCGCTTGTCCGTCTCAACCGCGACAGGAGAGCCACGTGCAGAGCCCGAAGGACTTACTGAGACGGCAGGAGAGCCAGAGGCAAGAAGTTCTAGACGCCGTGAGGCGACTAGATGGCGGTAACAGTAAAACTTGGTGGTTAAGAGCATATCAAAAGGCGTCAGATGCGATGAAGGACGGGCTGGAGGCAACTGGCAGGGGATGTGAAAAATGGGGAAAACAGGAAAGGGAGGGGGCGGAATTAGACCTCACTCCTGAGGAGCTCCGTATTAAAAGGGAGCGAACACAAAAATGGGCTAGACAATGTGTTGAAGGTGGGATGTGGTCCGTAAGAGGAGCAGATGAATATTTGAGATCGTGGTATGGAAAAGGGCTGGAGACTGGGTTAGATGGGTTTGCAAATATGCGTCGACTTACTGATCCACAGGGAAGCACAAGGGAATTGTATAGCAGTGACAGTAATGATAATCCAAGGGTTTTGCAGCAAACGCAAGGGCTTGCTCTGGCAGCAGTGAGTTACCCAATATAGGTAACCCTGTGCCACCCTATTCTACAATAAAGCAGGATCCTGGGGAACCATATTTGAAGTTTGTGGACCATTTAAAAGAAGCTATAGATGCTTCTCCTAACCTGATTCCAGAGGCAAAAGCTGCTGTGGGGAAAGATTTGGCCATGATGAATGCAAACACCCAATGCCAACAGATATGAGCCGCTTTGGGAAAAACTGCTTCTCTAGCAGAGATGGTGGAAGCTTGCACACGGGTACCGATCACGCAACAGGAGGTAGAAAAGGCAAAAATACACGCTCAAGCCCACGCTGCGGCCTTGGCTGCAGCACTTAAGCCTGCGATGAAAGGCCGAAGCCCTTCTGTCCTGGTTTTGTTAAAACCAGTTTCTCTTTTAGTGATTTTGCCTGTCAGCTAAAGCTTCATATTAACTGCGTTTTCCTGGAGAACCAGACACATGTTTTGGTAAAACTAGCAATGGAATGCTAACTTGTTGATAAGCACGGATGGACATCTCGCAATGCTCTGCTAATGCATTTTTCTCTGTTCCTGTAGCAGCAGAGTCCAGGCCGCAGTTCGCTTTCACCTGGAGGGGCATCCAGTACACGTGGAATCGCTTGCCCCAGGGGTGGAAACGCAGTCCTACCATCTGCCATGGGCTGATCCAGACCACGCTGGAGCAAGGTAAAGCTCCAGAACACCTGCAATATATTGACGACATCATCGTATGGGGCGACACGGCGAAAGAAGTCTTTGAGAAAGGTGAGAGAATAATTCACAGCGAAAGAAGTCTTCGAGAAAGGTGAGAGAATAATTCAGATTCTTTTGGATGCTGGTTTGGCCATAAAACGAAGCAAGGTCAAGGGACCTGCCCGAGAGATCCAGTTTTAGGAATAAAATGGCAAGACGGCCGTCGTCAGATCCCAATGGATGTGATCAACAAAACCGCAGCAATGTCTCCCCCTACTAATAAAAAGGAGACACAGACTTTCTTGGGCGTTGTAGGTTTTTGGAGAATGCATATTCCTGACTACAGCCAGATTGTGAGCCCTCTCTATCGAGTGACTCGTAAAAAGAACCAGTTTGAGTGGGGCCCTGAACAGCGACAAGCCTTTGAACAAATGAAGCGTGAGATAACTCATGCGGTGGCCCTTGGACCAGTTCGGACTGGACTAGATGTTAAAAATGTGCTCTACACCGCAGCCGGAGATAATGGACTTACCTGGAGCCTCAGAAAGCACCAGGAGAAACCCGAGGTCGACCCTTAGGTTTTTGGAGTCGAGGATACAAAGGATCTGAGGCCAACTATACTCCAACTGAAAAAGAGATACTAGCAGCATAGGAAGGAGTTCAAGCTGCTTCAGAAGTGATCGGTACTGAAGCACAGCTCCTCCTGGCACCTCGACTGCCGGTGCTGAGCTGCGTGTTCAAAGGAACGGTTCCCTCTCCACATCATGCAACCGAAGTTATGTGGAGTAAATGGATTGCATTGATCACGCAACGAGCTCGAATTGGAAATCCCAATCGCCCAGGGAGCTTAGAAGTGATTACAGACTGGCCAGAAAGCAAAGACTTTGGGATGTCTCCAGATGAGGAGGAGGTAACACGTGCTGAAGAAGCACCACCGTATAATACTCTGATAAGAGTATAATAGACTGATAAGCAGTATGCACTGTTCACAGATGGATCCTGTCGTCTTGCAGGAAAACATCGAAGGTGGAAAGCTGCTGTGTGGAGTCCCACACGACAAGTTACAGAAGCCACTGAAGGACAAGGTGAATCTAGTCAATTTGCAGAAGTGAAAGCCATCCAGCTGGCTTTGGACATTGCTGAACGAGAGAAGTGGCCAATACTTTATCTCTATACTGACTCATGGATGGTGGCAAATGCCTTGTGGGGGTGGCTACAGCAATGGAAGAAAAGCAACTGGCAGCGCAGAGGTTAAACCCATTTGGGCTGCCACACTGTGGCAAGACATTGCTGCTCGGCTAGAGAGCCTGCAGGTGAAAGTTCGGCATGTAGATGCTCATGTGCCTAAAGGTCGAGCCACCGAGGAACATCTAAACCACCAACAAGCGGATCAAGCTGCTAAGATTAAAGTAGCTGAGGTGGACTTGCCTGGCAACATAAAGGTGAACTTTTCCTAGCCCAATGGGCTCATGATGCTTCAGGGCATCAAGGTAGAGATGCAACATATAAATGGGCTCGCGATCGAGGGGTCGATTTAACGATGGACACTATTTCACAGGTTATTCATGAATGTGAGACTTGCGCCGAAATCAAACAAGCGAAACGGTTAAAGCCTGTACGTTATGGGGGGCGATGGTTAAAGTATAAGTATGGAGAAGCTTGGTAGATTGATTATATTACACTTCCACAACCACGTCAAGGTAAGCGTTATGTACTTACAATGGTGGAAGCAACCACTGGATGGTTGGAAACATATGCCGTACCTCATGTTACAGCCTGAAATACCATCTTGGGCCTTGAAAAGCAAGTCTTTGGCGACACGGTACGCCAGAAAGAATTGAATCAGACAACGGTATTCATTTCAATAACAGTATTATGGACAATTGGGCCAAAGAACATGGTATTGAGTGGGCATATCATATTCCATATCATGCACCAGCCTCTGGGAAAATGGAAAGGTACAATGGTTTGCTAAAAACTACACTAAAGGCACTTGGTGGTGGAACCTTTAAAAACTGGGATTCACATTTAGCAAAAGCCACTTGGTTGGTCAACACCAGGGGATCAACCAATCGAGCCGGGCCTGTCCAATCAGAAATTCTACGGACTGTAGAAGGAGATAAAGTCCCTGTAGTACACATGATATCATGTTAGGAAAGGCAGTCTGGGTTAATCCTGGCTCAGCAAAGTCAAGCCCATTCGTGGGATTGTTTTTGCCCAGGGACCTGGCAGCACCTGGTGGGTGATGCTTAAGGATGGAGAAGTTCGGTGTGTACCCCAAGGGGATTTGAGTTTAGGTGAAAATATGCAATACTGAACTGCATGATGTGAATTGCCATGCTAACAGTGTTTAATAAGTGTTTTTCAGACCAAAACAGTGATGATGAAACCAGAGCTAGCTTCTTCGAGTGGCGCCTGACAACTTCTTCGCAGTTGATGTCTTTAACCCACAAACAGTGGTCATGAGATGCACTTGTACCATTGTTCCTGCCCTGGAGACTGTCGTGACAAAATGAACTTAATGAACTTGTCAAAGGATGGTCCACTGATTAATTACTCCTGTGTATATATGTACATATGTATATATATATTTAGTAGTAGTGAGTAATTAGATTGTATTGATAGATTGTATCGATAAGGTTTAAGCATTCAGTGAATGGCATATTATAAGGGGTGGAATGTCCTGGTTTTGTTAAAAACAAGTTTCTCTTTTAGTGAATTTTGCCTGTCAGCTAAAGCTTCATATTAACTGCATTTTCCTGGAGAACCAGACACATGTTTTGGTAAACCTAGCAATGGAATGCAAACTTATTGATAAGCACGGATGGACATCTCGCGAGAGGGGCGACGAGAAACAAGTGACCAAGAAACTGACCAACTGTGTATAACATTCCATTCACGTGAATACTTCATATAAAAGTGGGAGATCACGAGGATCTCGTCCCTTTTCCCTTTTGCCTTTGCTTTTCCCTTCTGCTTATGGCCGACATTAGGAGAGGACCTTGCTAGTCGTCCCTGCGAACTGAGGCCAGTGACAGACTGAATCCAGCTCCGGTTGGCTGCAGAGTCCAGTCCAGGACTTTGGGTGCCGGCTCTGCAGTTGCTGAGACTTTCAAGATTGGTTTTGTATATTTTGTATTATTTTCTCTATTCTTCTTAGTAGCATTAGTAAAACATCTTTAATTTTTCCAACTCTCTTCTCTCTGTCCTTCTTGCCCTCCCGATCGCCTGTCCTGAGTGGGAAAAGGGGAGAGGGAGGGGCACAAGGGGGAAGTGGGGGGGAGAGGGGGTTAACAATACATCTGCCAGGGTTTTATTGTCACCCCGCAATCTTAACCCTCGACAACATGAGACCTTAATAAAGCAAACCCTGGAGGCATTAAGAGGGGCCAAACAAATTGCAGTAGTTTACGTAAAGGGCCATCGGAAGTGAACCTCCACGCGAATAAGAGGAAATAATTTAGCCGACGAAGAAGCTAAGAAAGCTGCGCTACTGGCAATAAAAGCAGTCGAACAGGATCCTGTACAAACTAAGTATGCTATGAGATTTACAAATCAGGAAAAGGAGAAACTGGGGCAAATGGGAATAGTCGAACGAGAGGGGAAGTGGTGGCTACCGGATGAGAGAGAAATGCTTCCGAAAGGAGTGGCTTGGCAAGTCCTGAGAGAGTTTCATAGACAAACCCATTGGGGAGTGCAGTCTCTGGTAGATCAATTCGCTAACAAATATATGGTTATTGGGGTGTGTGATCTGGCAAAAGGAATTGTTGGAGAATGTTTAACATTTCAAAGGATAAATAAACAGCACCTTAGGGAGAGAATCCCTGGGGGAAGACAACTAGCCAAAAAGCCATTCGAAAGGATTCAGGTAGACTTCACGGAGTTACCAAAGGTAGGCAGATATAAATACCTTCTAGTTATGGTAGACAACCTAACTCACTTTGTTGAAGCCTTTCCTGTAGTTCGGGCCACTGCAAGGACAGTAGTAAAAATATTATTAGAGCATATCATACCGAGATATGGGATCATGTCAGTTATCGATTCGGACAGAGGACCCCATTTTACTTCCAAAATAATTAGAGAAACGTTAGATGCTCTGGGAACCAAATGGGAATATCACACTCCTTGGCACCCCCAGAGTTCAGGAAAAGTTGAAAGGATGAACGGAGAAATTAAAAAGCACCTGACCAAATTAATGATAGAAACCAGAATGAACTGGGTGAAGTGCCTCCCCTTAGCCCTCTTGAACATAAGGACACAACCGAGGGCCGATACAGGACTTTCCTCCTTTGAAATGTTATATGGAATGCCCTATGATTTGGAGAAGCCAATCGAACACCCTAAAGTGGAAGAAAAGATGTTACAAGAATATCTTATAGAACTCATGAGAAGGAGGCAAGAACTGTTAAAGCGAGGCCTGGTGGTTCAAAGACCACCTTTAGATGTAGCAATACATAGTATTAAGCCGGGAGATCAAGTACTCGTAAAAACATGGAAGGAATCATCGTTAACCCCTCCCTGGGAGGGACCTTTCCTTGTTTTACTCACCACAGATACCACAGTCCGCACCGCGGAAAGGGGATGGACACACGCTAGTCGAGTAAAAGGTCCTATCCTACATACAGACTGGGAAGTCACCGGGGAACCGGATGAGTTGAAGCTGACCTTCAGGAGGAAACAGACACGTGACGTATAGCCGTAGATACTAAGCTTCTTATGGACAACTGTAAGGAATTGCGGAAGTTACATATCGCATGTCCTGTATGCAAACAATGTAATCCTTGGGTATGTCGTGTGTGTAGCGGGTGCGGGATACAGCAGTGGGAAAAGTTTCCTTATGTTGAACGATGGTGTGATGAGTGTTTGGGAAAAACCATAAATACTGTGGAAATACTGTGGAAATTACTGGATGGGAAAATTGGCCTAGATACGGACATTATAGAAGAGATTGGTACAGAACTGTTGCACAGTTAGGAGAGAAACTTATAGTTAAGAACATAGAGTGTACTAAAAATATTCAGTACTTTCTGTATGACCCGTAAGTCCAGACATTTGGGAAATAACCAAGAGGAAGTGTAAGAAGCGTTTAGTAAAAATACGGGAATGTTCCAGACCCTGTGAGGATTCGGGACAGTGGCCAAACCCTTGTATTTGAAAATAGCCCTATTGGGTTGAGTATTGGAAAGTGGGTTGCGACAGAACAAGGAGAGGATTCAGGAGGCAGTCCCCTGAAGACTACAACTGCTGCCGAGAAGAAAACTTACCCGGCTACTCTGAAGCAACAGAGTAGGCCCAGGGCAAGGCAGAGGGGTATCCTTGTGGGGATTGGCAAGTGCCTCCGAAAACTCCTAAAATAAAGCAGCTCCGTTAAGCAAAACGACCCTCAACAAAATGAACCTCCACTGGCTGATTTTCAGCCAACCAGGGGCCGGGTCGCTCTCCCTAATCCTCCTTACCTTACCGGTAATAATAGCAATAAAGCAGGGGAGTTCTCACCAACCTTTTAAATGGACCCTCTATCGATGGGAGGACCAAACGATAATACAACAACAGAGCACATCAGGGTCACCTTCTTTTACTGCAACCTTCTGCCAATTAGTTCAGATTGAGCCATGCCTTAACAAAATGGGGTTTTATATGTGCCCCAGCACAGGGCCCTCGTATTGTAATACCCCAGGACACTATTACTGCGCTTACTGGGGTGTGAAACGATTGCCTCAAGCTGGCCAATTCCTCCGGCAAATACTGATAAGTTCTTAAAGGTTGGATGGGGACCTGTAGGATGCATTCCTCCTTCGGGAGTCGTGAACCAAGGCCGCCGACTAAAACTCGGTTATCCTCGCAACCGAAACGAGCGGGACAGCGATGGCGAGTATGAATATATATTCCTTAACATAACAAACCCTGAACATAGTGGATGGCTTGTTGGGAAAACCTGGGGAATGCGGTATTAGGAACCGGGTGATGATGGGGGAGGCATGTTCTTCATAAAGAAGGAAGAAGTTAAACCGACCCCTCGAGCGATAGGTCCCAATCCAGTAGTAAAATCCCCTCCCCCTCTGGATAAGGAGACAAGGACAGTAGAGAAGGAGAATATAATAGTAAAAGAGGAAACTGTCACTGAAGCCTTGAAATCTCTGAATACTGAAGCCTCGGAATCTTTGAATCCTCTATGGGAAATTATCCGGGCTACTTATCAAACCCTAAACTATACTCAACCCAACTTAACCACTGGTTGCTGGTTGTGTTATAATGTTAATCCACCCTTTTATGAAGCTATAGGGGATAATCGTTGGTATACCATAAACAAGGAGTCTGTGCCTATTCAGTGTCCTTGGGAAAAGCAGAAAAGAGGGATAACTATGCAACATGGAACTGGGATAGGGACTTGTATAGGTAAAGTACCAAATTCCAAGAGACGACTTTGTGGGAATATCGTACCGAGCCTTAACGAAACCACAGGATATATTATTCCCCCGAATGGAACAAAATGGATATGTTCTAGGACGGGACTTACTCCATGTGTGTCTTTAAAGGTGTTCACCAGTTCCCGAGAGTATTGCATGTTAGTTACCATCATCCCAAGGATATTGTATCATCAAGAAGATGTAACGTATGATATTTGGGATACAGGACTCCATCGTACCAAACGGGAACCCATTACAGCCATTACTATAGCCACGTTGCTAGGGTTAGGGGCAGCCGGAGCAGGAACAGGGATAGCTTCACTTGTTCAACAAAATCAAGGATTCAATTCCTTGAAGACTGCGATAGATGAGGACCTAGAGAGAACTGAAAACTCCATAACCGCCTTAGAGAGATCTCTAACCTCGCTATCTGAAGTGGTGTGGCAAAACAGGAGAGGGATGGATCTCCTTTTCTTACAGCAAGGTGGACTATGCGCAGCCTTGAAGGAAGAGTGTTGTTTTTATGCAGATCACACAGGGGTAGTCCGAGACTCGATGGTGAAATTAAGGGAGAGACTGGAACAGAGAAAAAGGGAAAGAGAAGCTGCAAAAGGGTGGTACGAGTCTTGGTTTCTTCAGTCCCCGTGGCTAACTACATTGCTATCCACAGTAGCTGGACCCTTGATGATATTATTACTCACCCTAACCTTTGGACCCTGTATCCTAAATCGACTTATTGGACTAATTAAAGGCCGTGTAGAGCAGGTACACCTTCTGCTGCTACAGAAACATGGAACTGATGAAGAAGCCGAAATAACCTTACTAGCCTGAGAAGCAGTAACTCGATTTGATCAACAAATAAATGGGTAAATGGAAAGGGGGGAGTTGTAATAAGTAATGGTCAAAATTGTTATTGTTGAACAAATCGAGTAGAACTCAGTTATATTATGCATACTGTTGTAAGCAGTAACTGTGCTTGTGCAAGTTTGATTATGTTTTGTAGAACTTTGTAGTGGCAGTTAAACCAAGGCCTGAAGGCCTGGATGAGGCAGCAAGGTCAAATAGGACAAGCCCCCCCCAGTGACTCAGCTTCTCAAAGCCAGAAAACCAGCAGTGTCCGGTTTCTCAAAAGGCAACATCTTCCACAGCAACTTCTTCCACGGCCACATCTTCCACCAATCCGAGAGCTGCTGGATGCCCGTGAACAGCATCAACCAATGCATGAACGCGCGAATAACTTATATAAGCACCCACGAAGAGTGGAGGGTGTGCCCGTTGGCGGAACCGAGTTCCCCCAGTCACCCAGCGCTGTTTTGCCTAATTACCGCTTGTTGTAAATTCGCTTGTTCAATAAAATTAATTGATTGGCTCAAAAACTCGTCTTCATTTATAACAATACTTTCCCAAGATTCACTAGCCCATTTAGCGAACACATAACTGGAATTCAGCTCTCCTGGCGGTCTCTCAAGGTACAGCAGAAAGGAACAGAAACTCATTATTGGTTGCACTACCATCAAGTAAACCTCTGCCAAACCACAGAGTACCATTATAAGCATGGTCCAGTTCTTTGTTGTTATCTAATGTAAAACTCTATTGACAAGAAACATCCAGAGAAAACAAGGAATACTTGTGCACAATGTATCAAATAACTTACAGAAAATATACCACAGCATTTTTCAAATCAAAGTAATTCACCTCTACATTAATATTCTAAACAATATTCTAAACACCCAGACCTGCGAGTCTCATAATGTTATGAGTTGGCACTGTGCCAGGAGAATTCAAAGGTACTGTTGATCAGTTTTAAAACCCTCCCGTTTTCTCCCCGTGCCACCCCACGCTGAGCCTGCCGCGTGGCCACGTGGCGCCGAGCCGCGCTCAATCCACGACACGGCGGACAGCGACACCTCGTGCCCGCGCTGCGCAACGCGGAGCCCGCCAGTGCCCGCCGAGGCAAAGGCTGATGGCGGCGGAGAAACGGCAGCGCGCAGGAGCGCGCGGGGCCGACCCTGCCCTTACCAGTGCCAAAACACTAAAAATGTCTCAAGTCCCGAATTTGCCCGCATTCTCCACCAATTATCTGTCCTGGTTTGATCGTGGGGAGACAATCCAAACCGTGGCAGATGGTTTCCCTTCACCCTTTATCCCCTTTCAGCAACCCCCCCTCTCTCCTTCCCCTCCTTCTCACTAGGATGTGGGGAGGACAGGAAAAGAGAAAAGTAAAGGAAAAGAGAATTGGGAAACTTGAAAACGTTTACTAAGACTAGGAAAACGAACACAGGGCAAAAATAACACAGAAACAAATATTGGAAAACCAGTCCTGAAGTCCAGCAGGATCCACAGTTGAACCGGAAACAGCCGAGACTTCAGCTTGCAGGAACAGCAGAACGAAGGAAAGCAGTCCGATGAAAAACAACCAATGCGCCGAGCAGCCGATGCAAAAAGAGAGCAAGCCAGTCCACGTGCTCTGCTTTTATATGCAGAAAATCGTGAATGGGATGGGATGGAATACCCCTATTGGTCAGTTCGTGGCCACATGACTCGGACAAGTTCCTTCCATTGCTCCCCCCCTCCGTTTCAGCCCAAAACGAGGGGGGCGGTTCACAACACCAGGACAGTTTTCAACATGATCGTCATGAGTTTTCTTAAGTAGGTATGCGCCTCCTTTGAAGAAATAGGCTGAAGCCACATCCACAAAACCACACAGTCCGTTTTCAGCAATAGAATCTACCGTTTCCCCCTTTAGTGACAACCAGGGTTCTCTCAAGGTGCGCTATTACAGTGCTTGTGAGCTGTTCAGTGACTCACTTGCTAAAGGAGGTGGCCTCATCCAACTCCCAGTGTTAGCCTGCCAGCTCTCCAATGCATTGCCTCTGCCACCTTCCTTCTACCGGGCCCAAAGCGCATTCTACTGCCTGGTTAGGGAGATGCACGTGCCACCGGTCCCAAAGCATCCCTCTGGGGACCCATCCTAGCTGGCCATCACCTCTCAGCTGCTGCACCAGCCAAACCTTTCTGGAACAGCAAACTCTCAGAATCTGCTCCAGCTCTGTAAGAGTCGGTCCAAAACCAGAATCTGCCTGAACATCACCACCAAGAACAGACTGACAGTGACTTAGAGAGAGGCCTGAGGAGAAGCATTGTGGTGCACAGGTGTCTCCAGCCTGGAAGGCTACTGCTAACAATGGCTGCTGTGTGGAGTTTGCCTGCTGCTTCAGCCAAGCCAGCCCCCACCTCCTAAAAGGGATTGTTAGACGGGTCTCTCTGACCCAGGGACAATCGCTGCTGTCCAGAAGATGGATTCTTACCTGCAGCCTCAGTCACACCTTGTCCCCCACCCGCTCCCTCGAACAAAGGACAACAAAAAAGAGCATGCCCAGAAGCTCGCCAAGGGTCCTGAGGCCACCCGATGGACCAGAGAGATACCCCTGAATGAGGCCACGCAGGCGCAGACAAGCGCTGGCAAGAGAGGCGAAGACTTTTCAAGCCTGCGCAGTTAAGCCCGGATTGAGAAACAAAGGCAGAGATTGGCCTGAAACAATGGGAGCGAGGGGGGTGAAGAAGTATAAAGATGGTTCCTGACTGGACATCATTGAGATCTCCCCACCTGGTTGTTGTGGGGGATTTTAACTTCCCTGATGTTTGCTGGAAGGACCATTCAGCCAGCCAGACACAGTCCAGGAGGTTCCTCCAGCACATTGGTGAGAACTGCCTCATGCAGATGGTGGAGGAGCCGACTAGGAGAGGTGCACTCTGGATCTCATCCTCACTAGCAAGGAGGGTCTGGTCGAAGCAGTAAAGGTTGAGGGCTGCCTGGGTTGCAGTGACCACGAGATAGTGGAGTTCAGCATCTTGTGTGGCAGGAACAGAAGAGCAAGTACAATTGCAACCCTGGACTTTAGCAGGGCTAACTTTGGCCTTTTCAAGCAATTGCTGGGGGAAATCCCATGGGCAAGACTGCTTGAAGGAAAAGGGGCCCAAGATAGCTGGATTGCATTCAGAGATTGCTTCTTCCACGCTCAGGATCAGAGCATCCCCACACGAAGGGAGTCAAGGAAGGGAGCCAGGAGGCCTGCGTGGTTGAATAGGGATCTGTTGGGTATGCTCAAGCAGAAGAGGAGAGTTTACAGGTCGTGGAAGCAGGGGCTGGCCCCTTGGGAAGAATATAAGGCTGCTGTTAGAGGATGTAGGAAGGCAGCTAGGATAGCCAAGGCCTCCTTAGAATTACAGCTGGCGAGAGAGGTCAAGGACAGCCAGAAGAACTGTTTCAAATACATAGCAGATAAAACTAATACCAGAGGCAATGTAGGCCCACTGATGAATGGGTGAGTGCCCTGGTGGCAGAAGATACAGAGAAGGCAGAATTACTGAAAGCCTTCTTTGTCTCTGTCTACTCTGCTGGGGGCTGTCCTGGGGAGCCCTGTACCCCTGAGACCCCCGATGAAGCCAGGTCAATGGAGGAGTTTGCTTTAGTCGATGAGGACTGGGTTAGGGAGCAATTAAATAGTCTGGACATCCATAAATCCATGGGTCCGGATGGGATGCACCCGCGGGTGCTGAGGGAGCTGGCTGAAGTCATTGCTGGACCACTCTCCATCATCTTTGCCAAGTCTTGGGAAACGGGAGAGGTGCCTGAGGATTGGAGGAAAGCAAATGTCACTGCAGTCTTCAAAAAGGGCAAGAAGGAGGACCCGGGTGATTACAGACCGGTCAGCCTCACCTCTGTCCCTGGGAAAGTAATGGAACAGCTTATCCTTGGTGCCATCTCAAGGCATATCAAGGATAAGAGGGTTATTAGGGGCAGTCAGCGTGGCTTTACCAAGGATAAGTCGTGCTTGACCAACCTCATAGCCTTTTATGAGAATGTAACAAGGTGGATGGATGATGGCAGAGCGGTGGATGTGGTCTACCTTGACTTCAGTAAAGCCTTTGACACAGTCTCCCACAGCATCCTCACAGCTAAGTTGAGGAGGTGCGGTCTAGACAATAGAGTAGTGAGGTGGGTTGCAAACTGGCTTAAGGAGAGAAGCCAGAGAGTGGTAGTCAATGGTGCGGAGTCTAGTTGGAGGCCAGTATCTAGTGCAGTGCCTCAGGGGTCAGTACTGGGGCCAATATTATTCAATATATTCATTAACGATTTAGACGAGGGAATAGAGTGACTGTCAGCAAGTTTGCTGATGACACCAAGCTGGGAGGGGTGGCTGACACACCAGAAGGCTGTGCTGCCATCCAGCGGGACCTGGACAGGCTGGAGAGTTGGGCGGGGAATAACCTAATGAAATTTAACAAGGACAAGTGTAGAGTCCTGCATCTGGGCAGGAACAACCCCAGGTTCCAGTATAGGTTGGGAAATTACATATTAGAGAGCAGTGTAGGGGAAAGGGACCTGGGGGTCCTGGTGGACAACAGGAGGACCATGAGCCAGCACTGTGCCCTTGTGGCCCAGAAGCCAATGGCATCCTGGGGTGTATTAGAAGGGGGGTGGCTAGTAGATCAAGAGAGGTTCTCCTTCCCCTCTACTCCGCCCTGGTGAGACCACATCTGGAATACTGTGTCCAGTTCTGGGCCCCTCAGTTCCAGAAGGACAGGGAACTGCTGGAGAGGGTCCAGCGTAGGGCAACGAAGATGATGAAGGGAGTGGAGCACCTCCCTTATGAAGAAAGGCAGAGGAAGCTGGGTCTCTTTAGTTTGGAGAAGAGGAGACTAAGGGCTGACCTCATTAATGTTTATAAATATATAAAGGGTGAGTGCCATGAGGATGGAGCCAGGCTCTTCTCGGTGGCAAACAATGATAGGACAAGGGGTAATGGGATCAAGCTGGAACACAAGAGGTTCCACTTAAATTTGAGAAGAAACTTCTTCTCAGTGAGGGTGCCAGAGCACTGAACAGGCTGCCCAGGTAGGTTGTGGAGTCTCCTTCTCTGGAGACATTCAAAACCCGCCTGGACATGTTCCTGTGCGACCTCACCTGGGCGTTCCTGCTCCAGCAGGGGGATCGGACTGGATGATCTTTTGAGGTCCCTTCCAATCCCAAACATACTGTGATACTGTGTGATTTGCTCACAGGCATTTCCAACTCCACAGAAAACCAGACCCTTGTAGTTAAAGCAACAGCGCTTGACATAAACACCACCCCCAAAACACAAAACACTCACAATGACCACAGGAAAAGCCTTGAAAAACATTGGAGAAAAGTCTACCAGGTCCCAGGGGTCAGGGCTCAGCCATTCTGGTGATGAACAAGCATCAAGGGCTGACATGGCATCAGAGCCACCTCCACATGGCCCTCACCACCTGGAACCAGTGTCTCCAAGTCT
Source organism: Columba livia (assembly GCF_036013475.1). Classification (NCBI taxonomy): domain Eukaryota; kingdom Metazoa; phylum Chordata; class Aves; order Columbiformes; family Columbidae; genus Columba; species Columba livia. The sequence continues at coordinate 265,537 of NW_027043141.1, forward strand.
TTCCTTCACCAGCCTCCAGGGACAGGGACCTGCACTGCTTGTTTCCTTCACAGCTGTGTCAGTAATGGCCCTTCATGGGGTCCCAAACACCCTCAGAAACTTGGTATTGCTTCTGCCTTTCATTCCATTAGAGGTTTGTTCATTCCCTCAGTATCTGCAGTTCAGGATCACGGCAGCAGAGGGCTCGCTAACATCTAAAATGCTCTTACAAGCCAAGGCTCTGTGCATCATTTTCCTAAAGCTTTTGAGTCCGGTGTGAATGATTAGGGAGATTTCAGAACTGTTGCCAAGCACAGAGCATATCCATGATAAATAATAATAAAGCCAGATTTCTTATATTTCCGTCCCCCTCCCAATGCCCTCATTTCCAAAACAGCTATTATCAACAATCTCCAGTATATACTGATCTAGAGAATCTCCTGATAAAGACTGAATGTGTCAGAGAAGTGGGTGCTAAAGCATCACTTGAGCAAGGAGACAGGCCAGGACACCTCAAGAGGAATCACACAACTCTGGACCAAGAGGTGGGTGTTCCTGGCAATCTCAGGTGCCACAGCACAGCGATACTTGTGTTCAGGAGCTGGTCAAATGACCCATCTCCTGTTCTGTAACAGTGTCTGAGTTTGCTCAGGTCACCCCTGACTTGAGCCCCATCCACTGCTGGGTGTTCTCCAGACTCCTGCCTTCAGGAACAAAGTCCCAGGAGACCTTGCTGGTGAAGGTGGAGGCAAAGAAGCCATGAAGAACCTCAGTCCTGTCTGATTCTACTTTTACGAAGTTCTGCAGCAGGTCTGTGTTACCCTGGTCTTTTTCTGTAAGGAAGCTGTGTCAGCTCATCTTGCCACCCTCAGCCTCCCCTGCAGGTACCAATTCCAGGGCAGCTTTGGCATCATCCCCACATCCATGGACAAGGTTTCTGAATTCCTCCTTTGCAGCTTCCCCTGCTTCCACCTCTGTGTGCTGCCTTTGTGCCCTGCAGCTCCATCGGTTCAGACAAACACCCTCACGAGATAAATGCTTCATTTCGCTGGTTCTCAGATAGATTATTCTTGTGCTTGGAGCAGCCTGTCCTGAAAGGCTGATCAGATTTCCTGAGCTCCTTCACCCTTCTGAGCTGCTTCCCATGGCACCACCTGAATCAGCACCCCCAGTTTGACAAAGTCTTCTCCTCTGGAGCCCACCAGCCTGTGCTCTGCTGCTGGCCTTGCTCCCTCCCCTCTGGTGCCTGGGACCCCACTGAGTCCGGGTCACAACAGCCAAGGTGGACACTGATATTCACATCCCTCACCAGCTCTTCCTTGTTTCCCAGTTCCAGATCCAGTTGAGCATCACTCTCATTATCCCACAATGCAGACACGTTAAGCAGTTGGCCCAAGATCCTTTGGACTGATGGCACTTGCCACTTTGCCAGGCCAGCTAATGTCAGAGCAATTACAGTTCCCCACAGGAACGTACTCATTGACTGGTGAGTTGCTCGAGTTGCTGACAGAAGATCCATTTCTTCTCCATGATCAAGTCATTTGTAGCACACAACTTGTTGCCACCCTGTACTGGGTTTACATGGCAAAGTCTTGGAACTGGGGGTGAGTGTGGGTGTGCTACAGTTGTCACCGCTCTGAGAAGACAACAGGAGTTTGACCAATGTCAGACAGAGCTGATTTCAGCTGCTCCAAGATGGAGCCAGTCCTTGCCAAACCTGAGCCACTCAGTGATGTTGGCAGCACCTCTGGGATATTGTATTTGAGAAAGGGTAAAAAATGCTGCACAACAGCAGGTGGGAGAGAGGAGGGAGGAGATGGGAGAGAAAAGCTCTGCAGACACCAAGGTCATATCCCATAGGACCCAAGCAGGTCCCTCAGCAGGCCAAAGCTTGCTCTCCTGAAATCCTGCTCTTGGCCTTGTTCTCATCTCCCAGGAGCCTCAGCTCCACTTTCCCATCCCTGACTGTTCCATCCTGACCAACTCTTTCTGGTTTGTAAGTGTGAAGTCCCACAGGGCACCTCACCCCACTGACTCCTCAGTCACCCGAATCAGGAAGATGTTGTCAATGAGCTCCAAACCCTCCTGGATGGCTGTTACCTTGCAGATATTGGGATATCTTAGGTTTGCCATGAGGACACGGCCCTGGAAACATGAGGCTTCTTTCATGTGTCTGAAGGAGGCCTCATCTCATTCCTCTTCCTCATCAGTGAGTCAGTAGCTGATGTCCAGTCACCACAACATTGCCCATGTTGTTCTACCCTCTCATGCTGACTCCTCAACATTCAGCTGACATTGTCTGTCCCCAGGCAGAGCTCCACATAATCCTACTGCTCTCCCACATGAACGGAATCTTGCTCTCTAAATCCAGATCTCCGGTATTATGAGCACCAGAGCCCCAAGACCCTACTGTTTCTACAGGAGATGGTATTTATAGTATCCTATAACTCCTCATACTGTTATGTTGGGAGAGACAACCCATCAGCATAAACAATCTGCATGCAAATATTAACAGATGAGCAAATGGAGATTCAGTCAAAGGAGGGTCCAAACCTTGAGAAAAGCTGGGATTCACCCAACAGAAAGGTCTCTAATTTGTACATAGAGAAATGAGCAGTGCTGTATCAGGGTGGCACAATAACCGCATCGATCATGACAGAGCAGGACCTGACACGCTGAGCAGTGACCCTGAGGAGAAGGGCCTGGGCACTACAAGGTCCCCACACCAGCCCGTGGTGCACGCTCACCATGAACAAGGCAGCTGCACACGGGGCTGCATGAGGAGGAGTGTGGGGACCCAGACACCTGCAGTTCTCATCCCATTCGGTTCAGCACTGGTGTGACCCACACACACGGGTGTGTGCCAGTGTGCGGCTTCCCAGTTTGGAGCAGCAGGGAGGAACTGCAGAGTGCAGGGCTGTGCCAAGGCAGGTTCAGCACCTTGTGCACATGGTGTGGGGTGCTGAGGGACCTGGGCTGCTTTGGCCCCGCAGCGCTGGGGAGGCTGCAGCAGTGCAGGAGTAGCCTGAGAGTGCTTGAAGGGTGGTTTCAGAGGTGGTGGAGGTTTTTTCATAGTGGGAAAGAGCATGAGAAAGAAATAATGGCCCAAAGTGCAGCTGGGGAGGTCCAGGCTGGACATGAGCAGAAAGGAATGTGATGGAAGGGCAGTGCTGTGGGGGAGCAGGTCAGCAGAGGGAGTCTGCATCAGCCCAAGGCTTTGTGCTTCAAGGACCAGCTGGGGAGGATGGAGAGACCTCAGCAAAGGAAGGAAGATGCTCAGACAAGAGCAAGGTGGGGCAGCAGGGGGGATGTCTCCAGCCTGCAGGGACAGAGGTGCAGGGGATGCCACAGCACAGGACAGGCTGTCGTGGAGATGATCATGGGATGTAAAGAGGCTGAAAGCCCCACCAGACATGAGCTCCTTCTCCCCTTGGCTATGGCTGTTGTCTGCACCTCTGATGCCTGTGAGGAGACACCTTGTCCTTCCAGCACAGGGGCCCCATGGCCTCCTTGTCCCCAGCCAGGAACCTGGGAGGTGTGGGACCATAGTCCTGCCCTTGGCCATGCACAGCCCCACATCACACTGTCCCAGGAAGGGCCCTGGGCAACGTGGGAGGGACAGGATGTGTCTTCCCAGGGCTGGGGGTCAGAGCTTGGCCCTTTGGTTAATGAAACACATCCAGGTTTACTGGTTATCAGAGAGACCTTCACCTTGCTTTTCCTGACCTGTCATTCTGCCTCCAGTTATCTGCTCTAAGCAGATCCTAGGAACAGTTTCTCAGTTGTGTCCCTCAGTGTGACCCATTAACGCTACAAGAAACTTTGGAGTTTACATCTGAGTTTGACTTCTTGAGAAGTTTCTTCAGCTTCCCCTCAGGGTCTGAGGTCCATGAACTCAGCACCAAACCCACCAGAGGGGTCATTAAAGCGCCTGGGGCTGCTCCTGTGCTGCTGAGCTGGGCTGGGCTCCTGGGACACAGGGAGCTCATGGCAGCGGCAGCGCTGCAGAGAGACAGCTCTGCCCAGGAGCAGCTCCTCTGCACACGCAGCAGGGCTGAGGGCTCTGCCTGGGGATCTTGGGAGACGAGCAAGGCAGAGAGAGATTAAAGGTGGTCAGGACTGGGAGGATGACTGAGAGCTCCCTGGAGGAGAAACCTTTGCAGCCCTCGCCATGGTAAGTCTCTGGGTGCAGGGCAGTGCAGCTGTAGCTCCTGGAGGCATCTCCTGAAACCGGCACAGGCACAGCTTGTGGGATCTGTAAGGACGAGGCTCTTGTCAGGCCATGTTGAACAGCTGTGAAGCCGGGTGAGCACCCAGGGGTGCCCACGGCTGTCCTGCAGAGCAGGGTCCCTGCACCCCAGGGCTGTGCCGGGCAGGGACTCTGCCGCCTGCCAGGGTCAGCGCTCAGCCTGCCCGGGAGATCCCATGGCAGCAGCTGTGGGTGGAAGGAGCGACCCCCAGCAGGGCAGGCAGGAAGCTTGTGGGGTTGAAGGGGGCTGTGTGGGTCAGGGCTGCTCAGAGCTCCAGATCCCCCCACAGACATGGCAGAGGGTCCTTCTGAACAACAACATCGAGACAGGAACAGCTGCAAGGGAAGGAGTCTGTGCTTCCAGTTTTCCACTCTTGCTCGTCTGGGTGTGCAGTGGGAGATGGGGATTTATTTCTCTCTTTGGAGCAGACACTGAGACCCCAGTTCTCGTTAGGACTGGTCTGAGCTGCTCCTGACCCCTGCACACACAGAGCTGCCCCTGGGCAGTGCCAGGAGGTGTGAGCAGGACAGAGCTGAGCACACAGCGGGTGGAACGGGGTCTGTGACACCGTCAGGGAGCAGACCCAGGGACAGAGACACAGCTGCAGGCAACAGAGACATGGGCAGGGAGAAGGAGCTCCTACCAGATATGCCAGGGACAGGATTTTGGAAACCCCCTGCAATCCCCTGCAGTGCAGACACATTTCCCAGTGCAACCCCTGGTCTCCTCTCCTCCCCAGCAGACCCTCTGCCCCAAAGCCATGGGGTCCAGGTCACGAGTCTCCACCTCAGCAGCTGGACCTCCAGGTGAAGGGTTCCTGGAACGGGGTACTCAAATAAGGTGCTAAAAGTACTTGCTCTCCAGTGTCATTATGTGAGTGGCAGCAGCACAGCCGGGTAAGGAGAAGGTTCCACAGCATGCCCGTCTGCCTTTCTGTCCTTGCTTTATTTCTCGGGAACACTGCAGAGTTCTTCCTTGTTTGTCCACCTGTCCCTGGTGCTCTTGCTCTCTGGGGTTGGGGTGGGAGTGTGGGTCAGTTTTTGTTCTGACACCAGTTCAGTGGATCTTGCCTCACAGGTTTGTTCATGGAAACCAGATGCCCAAGCTGCATTTTAAACTGGGATGAACAGTTTCTCTCAGTTAGTAGAAAGAGAGAATGAGCTGAAACATCCCTCCATCAAGGAGGGGGTTTTCCATGAGAAACAGCCTGTTTATTTTCCCCGGAGAAGTCTCCTCTAATTTGTCACTGTCTTTTCCTCCTATGACAGGTCCTCATGCCCACAGGCAGCCAATGTCCAACAGCAGCTCCATCACCCAGTTCCTCCTCCTGCCGTTCGCAGACACACGGGAGCTGCAGCTCTTGCACTTCTGGCTCTTCCTGGGCATCTACCTGGCTGCCCTCCTGGGCAACGGCCTCATCATCACCACCATAGCCTGGGACCAGCACCTCCACACCCCCATGTACTTCTTCCTGCTCAACCTCGCCCTCCTCGACCTGGGCTCCATCTCCACCATTGTCCTCAAGTCCATGGCAAATTCCCTCTGGGACACCAGAGCCATTTCCTATTCAGGTTGTGCTGCGCAGGTATTTCTGTCTTTGTTTCTCATTTCAGCAGAGTTTTACCTTCTCACCATCATGTCGTACGACCGCTACGTTGCCATCTGCAAACCCCTGCACCACGGGACCCTCCTGGGCAGCAGAGCTTGTGTCCACATGGCAGCAGCTGCCTGGGCCACTGGGTTTCTCAATTCTCTGCTGCAAACAGCCAATACATTTTCACTGCCCCTGTGCAAGGGCAATGCCCTGGGCCAGTTCTTCTGTGAAATCCCCCAGATCCTCAAGCTCTCCTGCTCACACTCCTACCTCAGGGAACTTGGGCTTCTTCTGGTCAGTGCCTGTGTAGCTTTTATGTGTTTTGTGTTCATTGTGGTGTCCTATGTGCAGATCTTCAGGGCTGTGCTGAGGATCCCCTCTGAGCAGGGACGGCACAAAGCCTTTTCCACCTGCCTCCCTCACCTGGCCGTGGTCTCCCTGTTCCTCAGCACTGCCGTGTTTGCCTACTTGAAGCCCCCTTCCATCTCCTCCCCATCCCTGGATCTGGTGGTGTCTGTTCTGTACTCAGTGGTGCCTCCAGCAGTGAACCCCCTCATCTACAGCATGAGGAACCAGCAGCTCAAGGATGCACTGAAGAAGCTGCTTCAATCCGTCTTTCAGCAGCAATAAGCTGACCACGTCTCTTCACAAGTGATTTCCAGTCTATCTGAGGAACCTCCTGTGCCTTGGGAATTTTGCCTGTGGTAATTCCATTGCTCTGGTAAGATCTGCATGCACTCCACTTCTCCAGAGCTATGAATCCAGTCTGTCTGACACAAGGGTCTTTGCACACATGTTTGGTGTGATGGTACAGCTAGTCTCTCATGTCACAGCTCTGTAATAAAAAGGATTCCCTCAATGCAGTGTCTGCAGTTGGGCTCTTCTTGCAAAGCTGAGGTCAGGAACGGGCTGAAGAGATTGTCCCTGTGAGGCCGTGCTGCAGTGCTGATGTTCTCCAGGGGCTGAGGGAAGGAGGGCATGGGGTGATGTGTTCGGGAACAGACCTGAACTGAGCTTTCACTGTGGCCTCTCTGATCAGTCACTTCCAGCACGGGCTGCTCACTGCAGGTTTATGAGTGAATTTTGCTGCTCGGCCATTTCCATTCTCCTCCTGGCCCAGTGCCTGCGCTGGGGAACTGACAGCCCTACTCAATCTCTCTCCTCTTCCAGATTCTGGAGAAAGAATATCTGCAAAACCCCACGTGGGATGCAGATAGAGCTGGGCAGGTTCCAGGACCTGGAAAAGCCTGTCTCGAGTAAAAGGAACAGAAGGGGGACAGAGCACAAAGGGATGTCATGGAGATCATCCAAGAGAAACTGTTCTCACACCAAATACACCCTTTCTACTCTGTGCCTGCACAGTGGGTCCGTGGCACCATGTGTGGGCCAGCAGTGCTGGGCCGGCACAGAACAGGGCAGTGACAGAGGCCAGGAAGCAGCTGCCAGGGGGCGACCACCTGAAGTTGGTGACTGCAAGACAAGAGAAAGAGAAGAGCTTCAGTTGCTGTGTTAGAGCCTAAGACTGAACAAGGAAAATGCAGAGCTGCTGTTCAACGAGGACAGTGACCTAACGAACAGCAAACGCCACTGGGCCTGAGGGACTCAATGCTTTCTGTGCGTGAGGCTTTACTGACCAGGTCTCCCAGGCCCAATGAAGGGCTTCAAAGAGAAGGAGAAGGAGGAGAGCACGTCTTGGCAGGAACATCAGGAAATCCCACAAGTGCCAGTTTCTCCCCCTTTAGAGGACTCATCCTGGCAATGGCACAGGCTGGGGGCTGCCAGGCTGGAACAGCCCTGTGGGAAAGGTCTGGTTATGTTCAGACAACCAATGTCTGCCTGGATAGGTGCACTTGTATTCTATTGGTTTTGATAAATTAAAAAAAAAAAAAAAAAAGGCAAAAAGGGCATTTCCAGGAAGTGTACTAATGGCTGGAGAAGAAATATCTTCCCCTGTACTTCTAGTACCACTATTCATTATATAATCTCCCTCGTCATTCATCAGTTTCCACCTCTCCCAATTAAAAGCCCATGTCTAAGGACATCTTTCCCGCTGCTCTCAGGTTTCCTCCTCCACTTGCTCTTTGTGTGTTCAGTTACATTTCAACTGTCTGGTTTCTGCTTCGAGCTTCAGAGAGTTAGAAATTTTCAGATGTCTAATTAACTTTTCAGTCAACACCTTAGTTGTTTTTATAGATATCCTTTCCTTTCTTTGTCTAAAACTGTTCTTGTACAGGTGTCTCTTGTGGATGCTGGACCTCATCAGATCCAGCTTACACACACAGCTGAGGAAAGTGTTTTGCTGTTTATTGAACTGTGCAGTGTTTGCCCAGGAGAGCAGGTGGAGCTGGTGCACAGGAGCTGCAGCATCTCCTGCAGAGCTCAGTGGAGAAGTCTGATGGAGGAAAAGTGATGCAATCTCTGGTGGCCAATGAGGGAACCGGCCGACTGGGGGTGGGGGTGAGGAGCCAGGTTGTCCATACAGTGTCCAGCCTCAAGGACTGTTCTCCTGCCTGTCCAGATGTCTTCAGGAGACCCTCGGGATCCATGTCCAGTGTAGAATGCTGCTGTCACTTCTTCCATACACTGAAAAATGATAGAAAACACCCTGGAAAGAAAAAACCTCCTTTATGAAATCTTCTTTGAAATCTTCATCACTAAGTGTCCCATTGAAACCTCTCCAGTTAGTTCTACAAGTCTGGAAGATGTGAATGAAATTAAAGAAACAAACATCGCTCGTTAGGGCTTTCTGTGTTTTAATGAGCCCCATGGCGTATTTGGTGCTGAGTCCATGAACCTCAGATACCAAGGACAGGCTGAAGAATCTGCTCAAGAAGTCCAAGTCAGAACAAACTCCAAAGTACCTTGAAGCATTAATGGGCCCCACTGAGGGCTGTTACTGACAAAGCCTCCCCAGGGACTCGTTAGAGCAGATAATTGGAGGCAGTGATTGCATCAGGCAAAGGCAAAGTGCAGCAGCTCTGATGCTGAGAAAGCCCTTGGTTTGTTTGATGAAGGACAATGGCCAAGCCTTGAGCCCCTGCCCCTGGGAAGGGAGATCCTGTCCCTCACATGTGGGTCAGGTTCTTCCTGGGGCTGTGGGGGGTGTGATGCCCAGTGCAGGACAATGATGTGACACTCCCTGGGGATGCAAGGAAGCAATGGGGTGCCATGGCCATGACAACCATGTGTCTCCTCTTAGGCCTCGCTGGCAGGGACATCAGCCATAGCCAAGGGGACAAAGACCTTGGCTCTTTCAGGGACATTCAGCCTTGCCAGCACTCTTGGCCATGTCCACCATGGTCCATCCTGCACTATCCCAGGCCTGTGGCTGTTTCCCCACAGGCTGCAGACACCCCATGTGCTTCCCCACATTGTTCTCAGCCCAGTGTGTCCCCACCTGTGCTGCTGTCTCTCCATCCTCACCAGCTGTTCCCTGAAACACAAAGTCATGCCTGATCCAGAGTCGCTCTGAATGACCACAGCACTGCGCTCAGAATGACATTTCTTTATCCTGACTCCACTCTGGACCTCCAGAGCTGCAGTTTCTGATGGTTTTCCTTTCTCATGCTGTTCCCTCTACCAAAAAAAAAAAAAAAAAAAAAAATTAAAAATTGACACCATCTTGGAAAGTGATTTTCGAGATTTCTGAAGCTACTACTGCCCTTTCTTGACATGGTTTTACTACAGCCACCAACCAAGACCGTGAGAGCTGCTCACATCCTGCTCCCAGTCCCGAGGTGGGATAAGGGAGAGAACTGAAATGGAAGGGAGAAACTTGTGGGTTTAGAAAAAATGAGGCAGAGGACAGCCAAGAAGATCCACCTGGAGAGCCCTCTGGATGGACCTCATCAACAAAAAGAATCACAACTGCAGCTGTAGGAAGAAAAAAAAAAAAAAAAGAAGAGTGGTAGTAGTTGGTGACTCTCTTCTGAGGGGAGCAGAGGGCCCTATATGTCGCCCAGACCCATCCCACAGGGAGGTCTGCTGCCTTCCTGGGGCCGGGGTGAGGGACATTAATAGAAGACTTCCGGAGCTGATTCAGCCCTCAGACTACTATCCCCTGTTAGCAGTCCAAGCTGGCAGCGAGGACATCAACAGAAGAAGTATCAAGATAATTAAAAAAGACTTTAAAGCACTGGGTTGTTCAGTTCATGGGACGGGAGCACAAGTGATATTTGCCTCAGTTTCTGTGCTATCTGGGATGGATGAGGAACTAAATAAAGAGAGGAGCAGAAAAGCCCATCTCATCAACAGGTGGCTTAAGGATTGGTGTCACCGTCAAAATTTTGGGTTTTTTGACCATGGGCCAAGCTCCGTGGTACCCAGTCTCCTCAAATCAGATGGGCTTCATCCTTCTAGGGAGAGCAAGAGGACTATAGCCCATAAGTTGGCAGGGCTGATCAGGAGGTTTGAAGGGGGATGGAGGTTTGAAGGGGGAAGGGATTGAAACTGGGCTCTCCAAAGATCAGCCTAAGGATGGAAAGCCCGAATTAAGAGGGAAATCAGCAGCCCACTTGAAGTGCATGTACACTAATGCACGCAGTATGGGCAACAAACAAGAGGAGCTGGAAGCCATCGTGCAGCAGGAAAGCTATGACATAGTTGCCATCACAGAGACATGGTGGGACGACTCATATGACTGCAGTGCTGCTATGTGTGGTTACAAGCTCTTCAGAAAAGATAGGCAGGGTAGGAGAGGTGGAGGGGTGGCTTTATATGTTAGAGAGTCACTCGGCTCTGTTAAACTTGAGGTCAGCAGTGACAAGGCTGAGTGCCTGTGGACCAGAATCAGGGGGAAGTCCAACAAGGCTGACATCCTCGTGGGTGTCTGTTCTAGACCGCCCAACCAGGACGATGAAGGAGATGAATTATTCTACAAGCAGCTGGCAGATGTCTCAAAATCAACGGCCCTTGTTCTTGTGGGTGACTTTAACCTGCCGGATATCTGCTGGGAGCTCAATACTGCACAGAAGAGGCAGTCTAGGAAGTTCCTAGAGTGTATAGAGGACAATTTCCTTCATCAGCTGGTAAATGAGCCCACCAGGGGCAAGACCCCGCTAGACCTACTGTTTACAAACAGAGAAGGGCTGGTGGGAGATGTAGTGGCTGGAGGCCGCCTGGGGCATAGCGACCATGAAATAATAGAATTTTCAATACTCAGAGATGCAGGGAGAACCATTAACAAATCCTCTACGCTGGACTTCCGCAGGGCAGATTTTTGCCTATTCAGAAATCTAGTTCAGAGAATACCCTGGGAAACAATGCTTAAAAACAAGGGGGCCCAGGAGGGTTGGACATGCTTCAAGCAGGTGGTTTTGAGTGCACAGGAACAGGCTGTACCAGTGTGCCGAAAGGCTCGCCGGCGGGGAAGACAACCGGCTTGGCTAAACAGGGAGATTTTGAATGAAATCAGAAATAAAAAGAGACTTTACCAACTGTGGAAAAAAGGGCTGGCTACTTATGAAGAATTTATGGAAATAGCTAGATCATGCAGAAAAAAAATTGGGGAATCAAAAGTGCAATTTGAAGTTAATTTGGCCAATTCTGTCAGGGATAATAAAAAGTCCTTCTTCAAATATGTTAATAACAAAAGGAGGGGCAAGGAAAACCTCCATTCTCCGTTGGACTCTGAGGGAAATATAGTTAACAAAGATGAGGAGAAAGCTGAGGTACTTAATACCTACTTTGCCTCAGTTTTTACCAGTAAGACAGGTGGCCCTCAGGACAACTCATCTCTGGAGGTGGTTGACAGAGATAGAAAGCCAAATAGGTCCCTTGTATTCCAGGAGGAAACAGTTGGTGATTTACTGAGCCATCTGGATCCTCACAAGTCTATGGGACCAGATGGGATCCATCCTAGGGTGATGAGGGAGCTAGCAGAAGAACTTGCCAAGACGCTCTCCATCATCTTCCAACAGTCCTGGCTCACTGGGGAGGTCCCATATGATTGGAAATTGGCCAATGTTACCCCAGTCCACAAAAAGGGCTGCAGAGCTGACCCTGGCAACTCCAGGCCTGTCAGCCTGACCTCGGTGCCTGGCAGGGTTATGGAGCAGATCATCCTGAATGGAATCACACAGCACCTTCAGGATGGACAAGGGATCAGACCAGCCAGCATGGGTTTAGGAGGGGCAGGTCCTGTCTGACCAACCTGATCTCCTTTTATGATCAGGTGACCCAGCTGGTGGATGAGGGGAAAGCCGTGGATGTGGTCTATCTGCACTTCAGCAAGGCCTTTGACACTGTCTCCCATAATATACTCCTGCAAAAGCTGGTAGCCCATGGCTTGGACAAGTGCACTCTCTGCTGGGTTAAGAACTGGCTGGAGGGCCGGGCCCAGAGAGTGCTGGTGAATGGGGCTGCATCCAGCTGGCGGCCAGTCACTAGTGGTGTCCCCAAGGGGTCAGTGTTGGGTCCAGTCCTGTTTAACATCTTTATTGACGATTTAGATGAGGGGATTGAGACCATCATCAGCAAATTTGCTGATGACACCAAGTTGGGAGGGAGTGTCGACCTGCTGGAAGGCAGGAGGGCTCTGCAGAGGGATCTGGAGAGACTGGAAAAATGGGCTGATTCCAATGGGATGAAGTTCAATAAGGCCAAATGCCGGGTGCTGCACTTTGGTCACAACAACCCCCTGCAGTGCTACAGGCTGGGCGCAGAGTGGCTGGAGAGCAGTCAGACAGAAAGGGACCTGGGGGGACTAATGGACAGGAAGCTCAACATGAGCCAACAGTGTGCCCAGGTGGCCAAGAAGGCCAATGGTGTCCTGTCCTGTATCCAAACTGGCGTGGTCAGCAGGACAAGGGCAGTGATCCTTCCTCTGTGCTCCGCATTGGGGAGGCCACACCTGGAGTGTTGTGTTCAGTTCTGGGCCCCTCAGCTCAGGAAAGAGATTGAAGTGCTGGAGCGGGTCCAGAGAAGAGCAACAAGACTGGTGAAGGGACTGGAACACAAGCCCTATGGGGAGAGGCTGAGGGAGCTGGGCTTGGTTAGTCTGGAGAAGAGGAGGCTTAGAGGTGAGCTCAGCACTCTCTAGAACTACCTGAAGGGCAGTTCTAGCCAGGTGGGGATTGGGCTCTTCTCCAGGCAGTCAGCAATAGGACAAGGGGCCATGGGCTTCAACTCTGCCAGGGGAAATTGAGGCTGGATATTAGAAAGAAATTCTTTACAGAGAGAGTGGTCAGGCATTGGAATGGCTGCCCAGGGAGGTGCTGGACTCACCGACCCTGGAGGTTCTTAAACTGAGATTGGACATGGCACTTAGTGCCATGATCTAGTAAACGGACTGGAGTTGGACCGAGGGTTGGACTGGATGATCTCTGAGGTCTTTTCCAACCCAGTCGATTCTGTGATTCTGTGATTCTATTTGTAGTTGCTTTTGGTAGATATGAGCAGCACTTTACAGCTTAAAATTGTAGCAAATACAGTTTACCAAGCAACATGAAACAAAGAGTATATTAAAAATCATACAACCTTACATCCATAAAGAATTGATTATATTTAGTGTGCCCCTACTTAAGGTAAATGATTAATATTAAACTTAAATTGGTCTCATCCACTGAGCTGTGAGTAGTAAAACCATTGCCATACAGCTCACTTATTTAGCAGGGAGAGCTCACAGTGGCTCATCCAAGCTGTCGTATTTATAGAATGAAGAGATAGACTCGTAGTCATATTGCACACGGTAAGAAAAGTGTCTGAGACTTGTGCACTCACAAGTTACCGGCATTCAGTTGCTCTTCTGCTTCCCTGTGGGTCTCCTGGCAGGAGTTCTTGGCCTGGGTACGGCTCAGGCCCTTCCCTCCTCCGGAGCCTGGACCAAACTGCTGTGGGTTTGGCCGGGGGTGATTGGGGGATCGAGTGCATCTGCCACCCCTGGCAGCCCAGAGAGAACTGAGCCAGACAACGGGACTCCTTTCCGCAACATCCCCATAGATGCTCCATCTCCTGGAGCAAGGAGATGGCATTGAGTAGGTCTGTGACATCCCCACCATGCACCAGCCGCTGGGAAAATGGAGCAGTGCGATGGACTGTTCAGGACTATGCTCAGAGCAATGGGTGCTGGAACTTTTAGAAACGGATTGAAACTTGAATCAGACAGGTGGCCAGGGCTGAGCTGGCCTAAGCCTCCCAAGGGGACATCCCGACCCTCCTTGCCCAGGCACAGGGTCACAGTGGGGCCCTTTGTGACCTCACTTGGTGACACCCACTGCCCCGCATGTGATCGGTGCAGCTGCGGGCCCAGCCCACACTGTCCGACAGGACGGTGACGAGACAGGGTGCGAGCACGGAGCTGGCGAGAGCCCCGAGCGTAGCCCACGTCTGTCAGAGAACCAGAGAATCTTCTTGGTTGGAAGCGACCCTTAAGATCATCGAGTCCAACCACAGCCCAGCTCTAGCTGCCCCCGGCAGACTCTCTGCTGCCCCTGGCAGACTTGGAGCAAGGAGCTCCTGAGCTCACGTCTTTCCCCAACGAGGAGCACACGAGCGCAGCCCACACCTTTCATCGCTGCCTCTGGCAGAGCTGCAGCACCAAGGCGTTTTGCAGAAGCATCCGCCTTCCCCATCCTTAGTGCTAGCCTTTGACTGCAAAATGGCGGAGAGACCCCCCAGCCGCCCCAGGGTGGCTTGGCAGGAGGAGGTTGGGGCTCCCCAGGAGCTCAGATCTCCACTGGACCCCAAGCACGTGGATGTGGTCCAGCCACTGCAGATCGGTGAGTCAGGGGCCCTGATTGTCTGGCCAGGGTGGGGCCCAGCTATCGCTTTCTGCTCCACACCGGGATCACGGTTCCCCACACGCTGGCAGGGGGTTCCATGGGTGGTGACTATGCTGCCTGAAGTCCATGGCTGCTCGGAGCTGGGAGCCGGCCCCAGCACAGCCTCTGCGGGCAGAGGGGACCCAGCTCCTGCTGCAGGGCACGGGCAGCGAGAGGCAGCTGGGCGGGCAGGAGGCAGCCGTGCTGCGGGACAGGGACCTTTCCTGCCCGTCTGAAGCGAGTTCCTCACCCGCTGCACTGGGCGCTTTCCCCGTCCTGCCTGGCTCCAGCATCGCAGCCCGTCTGCCGGGCACCCTGCAGCCCTGACACGCACGGGGAGACTGTGCCGGGGCAGCGGGCACTGGGATGGACATGGGGCAGAGCTCCTTCTGCTCTGTCCTGCCTGCAAACCCTCTCTGCAGCCCTCCCTGCTCTCCCCCTTTATTAGATGCCGATTCGTTACCCGTGAATGGATTTCTAAGGGGATACATGGACTCCATTGTGTCCTTTCTCGGCAGCCCAGAAAAGGTAACCGCAGCCGCCTTAAAGGCGGCTGTGCCGGCGTCTGCTGACAGGGGCTCTGCTGCGGGTGCTGGAGGGTGCTGGCTGGGCAGAGCTGCTGCTCCCAGGTCTCTAATGGGCACTGCACCCCCATGCTGCGGTGCCGCTGGCCGCGTGTCCCCATCTCACGCTCCCTGTTTGCCTCTCTGCTCCCTGGCTGCCAGGAGGAGAGCCACAAGATCGGGTTTCTCATGGACATCCGTGACCTGTGCGACACCAGCAGGCGCCAGCGCTCCCCAATGGGCCTAGATGTCTTCTGCCAGAGATACGAGCTGGCGGAGAATATCGAGGTGAGGGGATACCCAGCAGCGCTGGGGAAGGGGTCGAGGACTCCGGCACCGGCACCCTGTGAGGACAGCGCTGGGCAGGGCCGGGGGCTGGTGGCGCTGGGCTCTGGCAGCTGCAGGTCCCATCCCGGCTGTGCTCTGCAGGTGCTGCTGGAAGAGGAGCCCAGGGACCAACTGCGCACGGCGCTGCGGCAGATCGCCATGCGTGCCATTGCCGAACTGAGGTACCTGCCCATCCCTCCTGGGGTCGCCTGCACGAGGCCTCGAGGCGCTGCTCCAGGTACCAGCGTGCGGCTGGCTGCTCTCTCTCTTTGCAGCGCAGTGGAGAGGGTGCTGGAGGGCAAGGAGACAAGGCTGCTCCAAGCCTGCTTCTCCAGTGTCTTCTCGCTTCCACCAGAAGTGGAGGACATGGACCGTTACCTCTACTTAGAAGTAAGTGCTGCGTGAGCTACAGGAGCCCCCGGTCCCTCTGTCTGCTCCCCTACCACCCCGTGTCGTGATATAACCAGAGACCCAAGGCAGGGCAGGTTCTCAGCTCTGCTGTCTCACCGTCATCCCTTTGTCCCCTGCCTGTGGGTCTGCCCACGTCCAGTTTCGCAGGCTGCTCTGCCCATAGCAGGTTATTTGCCCCTGGGTCTCTCCCAGGCACAGCGCAGCAGCGCGGGAGTCGTCCCTCGGTGCTGGGAGTTCAGATCAGTCTCCTGGGAATGAGAGGGATGGCTGGAAACGTGATCACAACCCGTTGTCTTCTTGCAGACCATGCGGTCCATGGACAACATGCTGCAGGCATTGCTCCTCAACTCTCGTGCCTCCAGAGTCAGCGAGCTGCTGCAGAATATCTTCCAGGTCTGGGTGTGCGAAGTTTGGGCTTCACAAGGGCTGTTCCTCACCCTGGGGATGGGGTGTCCACTCTGGAGGTGACAGTCCCACCCCGTGCCGTGCAGAGAGCGCTGCCGGGAGGGTGCCCACCTCCCCGGGGAACCAGGGGCTGCCCGCCAGGCTCTTCTGCAGCACAGTGGCCGCAGAGGGTGGCATCTGCCTTCCTGCCTGGCCACAGGGCGGGCCCAGGGCATTTGTCCCAAACCTGCCAGGGACCCAAGGGCAAGAACCTCACTACAGGCTTTGGTTGAGTCCTGGGGAATCTTTAATGGAGTGGGCCAGTCCAGCACAGGCGTTGAGCGGTGCTGCTTCTGCTGGAGCGGTGGCTGCTCCCAGGGCTCACCAGCAGCTTCTCTCTCCCCAGATGCTCCTGACTCTGAGCAGCTCCGAGAGAGAACATGTGCGGCAGAGGGCCGTGGGGAGGATTGAGGGGCTGAGCTTCGTGTTGGCTGAGAATCCCACACTGGAGGTAAGAAGCCAGGCACCCTCCGGCCAGAGCGTCTGCCCTTCCCTGCACCCCAGAGCAGCCTGCAGCTCTCCCCACGCGGGGCCGTTGCCCACCCAGCTGCTTTGGGAGCTGTGAGCGGCACGGCCCTGGACAGTCCTGCCTGCCCACGGAGCCCTGGGCACACGCTTGGGTTCAGGGCTTTGGCACAGCCGCCTGCCCTCAACCCTCCTGCTCTTCTGTCTCCCTCGCCCAGGCCTGGTGCCGCTCTAGGACAGACATACACGGCCCTGTCAGCTATAGAGACATCCAGATCCCAGTGCTGGGACAGCTGCTGGGGCATCTCCTCCTTTCCCAACATTCCTGGGAAGAGGCAAGAACTCTGGCTCGAGATGCAGTGCAGCACCTCGCTGTCTTCCTGGCTGGACAAAACAGTAAGAGAAGTTGTTTTGGGCTCAATCCCTCTACACACAGACATCTCCTGATGGGTCTGCTTCTGTTCCTCACCTCCTTTGTCCTTCCCAGCTGCTTCCCGTAGCATCCCAGCTGCCATTTTGCTGCAGCAGCTGAGCGCTCTCCCAAAGTCTGGGATCTGTTCTCTGCTGCTCTCCTTCCTCCTCCTTTCGGGATCCTGAAGCCCGCTGTTTCGTGGTTCCCAGACCCAAACATACGGCTGATTGCCATGACCCAAAGCCATGGTTGTCCTGCCAGTGAAGAGCAGGTCTATCTCTGAGTCCTCCTGGCTAGAGCTTCCAGTGCTTGGAGCAAGAAGCTATTCCTGATGCCCTCCAGAATTCTCCTTGACCACTTATGCCCTGCCATCATGAAGGCAGATCTTGGGGTGCTTTGGGAAGCTTGCTGACAAAGCTGCTGTGCTTTACTGAGTTCTCTATGTTTCCCCACTGTTTAGACAGGAGGAATCAAGCACAACAGCCCCACTTGGAAGATCCTGACAGCTCCTCTGAGGATTGGCTAAAACCCGACATCATGGTAAAGAGCTCTTGCTGGCACTCTTGTTGGTGGCATCAGCAGGGGACTTGTGTGAGCAAATGTCTCCACAATCAGGGGGCTGGCATGGCCTCTCTGTCCCTGCTGAGAGGGTTCCTGCTGTCCCCGAGCAGGGACGATGCGAGGGCTGCTCTCCAGTGTCCCAGCAGCAGCCCCAGCCCTGCTGGCCACCAGCAAGCCCTGGTTCACGGCAGGGCCAGCAGCCTGTGCCCATGAGCCCAACCCTCCTCCCTCTCCCCGGGCCTCTCTTCTCCTCCTCCCCAGCAGTCACTGCCGCCCCTGCTGCCAGCTTTGCTGCGGGCACTGCCGCAGCACCGCCGGGCGTCTCTGCAGGGCTGCTGGCACTGCCCGCCTACGCAGCAGCACCGGGGCACTCGGTGTGACTTGGCTTCACTGCCTCCCTTCCTCCCTTAGCTCTTTGCAGAATACCTCCAGCCTTCCGAGAGGACAGACATGGTCCTGGTGTTCACTGAGGCAATGACAGACTCCAGCGCCTTTGACAAGGAGGTGGCCAGAAACATGCTGGACGTGGTCAAGGGAAACTGCGATTTCTGGCTGGTGGATGTAAGTGGCCTTTGGCTGGATTGCCCTTTGGCCCTGTCAGGCCTTGTTCCTCCCTCCAACAATCTCTTCCTCTCAAATCCCGGTGTCTCGGACACCTGAAGCCACCTGAAGGCGGCAGAGAGGGATGGGAAGGACAGCTGAGGAAATGGCTGCACTCCAGTGGCAGCACCATCTTCACCTGTGTCTCCTCCAGGTGCCAAAGATCACGAGCTGCATCCACAAAACCCTGGGGTGCATCAACACGGCACCAGCCCGACAGAGCGTGGAGTCTCTAATTGTCTGGATGGCTGACAAATGCCCTGGGGAGGTGGTGTCTACGCTGCTGACAATCGCACCACCAGGAGACAGGTACTGGCTCCAAAAGCCATGAGGGCTTGTTCCCTGTGGGGAGAGGGGCCCAGAGACGCTCTGGCTGCCAGCGCCAAGGGATCCTGCAGGACACCCCTGAGGAGCAGGACCCTCCATCCCACCACGCTTTCCAGCGCTGGGGGTCAGCCAGGCCCGCAGCAGCCACAGCTGAGCAAGCCAGCCCAGAGCCCCCCACTGCGCTCCTGCCAGCCCCACGGGAGCACCAGCTCAGCCTCTGCTGCTGCCCAGGGCATCCCAAGCGTCCTGCAGCGTGGAGCCAGACACGCTGCCGTGGCCCAGGCTGCCCTGCTGACAGAGCGCTCTCTTGCAGCACTGCCCTGGCACTGTGGGAGGTGATGTTCTCCGTGCCCCAGACCCTGCAAAGCGTTTTGAAGGAGCTGCTCATCCAACTCCAGGACCCAAAGAGCAGGCTCTTCTGCACGTACCTGGAGGACCACTGCCTCGTTAGCTTGGCTGTGAGTGACCGGAAAAACGCCCTGGTGCCCTTGGCCTGGGCTGCCCTGGGAACCAGGAGCTGCACGGTGCCAGGAGCCCCCGCGGCTCTGCCGGTCGCTCACTGCTGGCTTGCTTTCAGATGCTGGCCGGCAGTGATCTGGGAGATCGGGAGTTTGCTCTGCTCTACATGGCCTTCAGGTTTCTGAAGGAAGAAAGGCCGGCCATGCTCTCCCTGGTGCTCACGGGCACCATGACGCTGTCACAGACAGACGAGATGGTGAGCGGAGTGTCACCAAGGGCAGCCATGGTGGCTGCTCCAGAGGCCCTTCCTGCCATGGTGGGGCCTGGGGGCTGCCTGGGGAGCTCTTCACACATGGACCTGGTCCCAAAAGGGCAACTCTCTTCGTCGTACAGGCAAGGAAAATGAAGGTCATGCTGCCAGACCTGATGTGGGTCCTGCAGTGCGGCAACAAGGCCATCAAGATCAAGGCTCTGGCCATCTTCAGAACCGTGATGGCTCAGCTGCAGAGGGAGGAGGCCAGCCCCATCGCTGTGACGCTGGCAGGATTTCTCCTGCCCCTCTTTGATGACGTAAGCCTGATGTATAAGGCTGATGTATAAGGCTGATGTATAAGGCTGATGTATAAGGCTGATGTGTAAGCCTGAGCCCCGCGGGTGGGCACTGGACAATGACAGTTGCCCTTCAGCCCAGCCACTCAAAGCAGGGGCTTCTCTCCTTTTCTCCCAGGGCTCTTGTGGGATGGTTTCTGCATACTGCAGCCCAGCCCAGCTTCTCCCTGCCCGCTGCTCCCACAGCTCCTCCCCACCATGGCTGCTGAAGCTGGTGGGAGATGCTGGAACGGCACTTTGAGGCACAGGCACTGCCTGAGCAAGTCCCTTGAGTGGCCCTTCACACACCCAGGGCCGCAGATCTGGCCACAACTCCAGTGTGCACAATGCCACCCTGGAGCGTCTCCCCTCCCATCAGCCATGCAGGAGCTTCTGCTCCCCGTGGGCAGAGAGCTGCTGGTGCTCAGGTCCTACTGTGCTGCTCCCTCCCAGGAGCTGAGCCAGCTGAGAGAGAGCTCCATCAGCCTCTTCAGAGACCTGATGAAGACGGTGGTGCGGAACGACAAGAGGGAGATGAAGAACACAGTGCAACGTGGCCTGCTCCCTCTCTTCTTCCGCATGAGTGACCAAGTGCAGAGCGTGGCCAAGGTACAGATTTCAAAGCCGAGCAGTAATGCAGGGAAGAGACCCCTGGGCATTTGGGCCAGGGCATGTCCCCGCTCCCTAAGGGCAGAATCGCCCCAGGAACAAAGTCCAGAGCAGGGGGACACCAGGTCTCCTGTCCCAACCGTGGTGCCATCTCCCAGCTTCTCCTGTTCCACAGGCCGCTGGGGAAGCCCTCCTCGGTGCAGCAGAGCTGCTCAGGTGGAAACAGCTCAAACAGCTGGTGCAGACAGAGCAGACATGGCGGATTGGAGAGAGCTTGGTGAGGACAACCCCCAAGGCCCAGGGCCCAGGCTGGACGGGGCTGCCCCACATGTCTGTCCTGTGGGCTCTGCAGATGTACCTCGCCTGTCCTGCTGCAGCCCCGAGCTGCATCCTTGTTCCCTGTGCTCAAGAACAGAGCCCCCAGGGCTCTTCCCTCTGCCCCGCAGCCAGCGGGAGGGAGGGCTCTCAGCACCCCTGGGACCCCTCGGCCTGTGTCTCTCTCTCAGCCCCACGGGGCTCCTGGCTGGAACACGGGAATGGCCGGGGGGGAAGGGGAATGTGGGTTCATGGGAGGAGGGACTGGTCCGGCCAGCTGGGGAGGGACAGTGACATGCCCATGCCCTTGTGCTCTCTCCAGCTGGAGCGGGACAGGAGCAGAGCTCAAGAGCTCTTGAGTCAGAGCCTGCCATACCTGAGGGATGCTCAGGCCAGCTCACGAGAGGCGGCCGTGAGGTTCATCGGTGAGTCACAGCCCCCGGGTCCCTCTTTCGGCAGCCTGGCCCCGGTCCCCGCCACTGCCCTGGCACAAGGAGCAGCCCTGTGGCTGCCAGAGCCCCGGCTGCCCCGTGCAGGGCCTTGGCCTCCCCTCCCAGCCCTGCCCACGCAGGTGGCCTTGGTGGCCGCCTTGCCCGGTGCCACCATCTCGGCTCCTGCTCTCCCCTGGGCTCAGCCCTGATGAGGGGAGGGAGCAGGGGCTGACGGAACTCTGTGCCCAGGGCTGGCTGCGCGGCCCCTGAGGGACCGAAGGGAGGAGGAGGAGCTGGCTGAGATCTGCAGCGGTGAGTAGGGAGCGTGGTCGGGAGGGGATGCCTGGGGGTCTCTGCAGACGTGGGAGCTCATCTGGGTTCTGCTTCTTTCCCTTGCAGCCCTTCAGCCCTTGGAGTGGGACAGCGAACCCTCCATCTGCTCCCTGGCAGCCCAGACCATCCACATCCTGGGCAACCCAAGGGAGCAGCCACGATCGCGATGGACCCTGCGAGCCCTGTGCTGCTGGCCCCGCTAAGCCCGGCGGAGGTGCAGCTCTTCTCGGGAGGAGGGCTGGATTTAATAAAGCTGGAGGAGAATGCCAAAGCCCTGGTGTTCTTCAGCTGTGCAGCGCCCTGAGCGTGCTGAGCAGACGGTGTCGTTCCTGGGCTCTCCCGCTGCCGCAGGACGTCTGTCCCTCAGCACAGCCTGGTTCCAGGTGTAGTTACGGTGCCGGCGGGCGGGCGCTCGCTGGCCCCCAGGCCCTGCCCTGCAGGGGGAGGCAGAAGGCCGTGCGGGCATGGGGCAGCAAAGACACGCAGTTTTACAGCAGGGCTGGTCCCAGCGCCCCAGGAGCTGTTTCCCACTGGTTTGCCCTCAGCTCCCACCATCCCCCGAGGGTTTCCACAGGGCCGTTTCAGCGAGACCCTCTGCTCCGGGCTGCCGGGCCTCGTCTCTCACGCTGCCCTCCCCTCCTCGCCAGCAGCTGCCGCCCGGCGCTTTCACCCTGTCCTGGAGCCGCTTTCCCAGCGGCGCTGCCGGGCTGAGCCGGGGCAGTGCGGGTTCACAGAGTCACAGGACGGTTTGTGTTGGAAGGGACCTTCAAAGCTCATCCAGTGCCACCCCTGCTGTATGGGAACTGTGGAAGAACCGACGCCCTTACGTTCCTTTAACTCTAGAGTGGCAGTCTGGGGGGATTTTGAATGCATTAGCTCTGGTGGATACGGGGGCTGAGGTCACAGTTTTACATAGTGATATTAAGAACAAAGATGCTACATCGCAGATTTGTGGTCTGGGGGGACGTCTGAGCCCTGCTCTCCAAGCTACTGTTCCCCTCACAATCGCAAATCCCAAGCCATCTACTGGAACAGTGTTGATTGCCCCAATTAAAGAATATATCCTGGGTATTGATGTCCTACCAGGGCAGACGGTTGGAACCTTAAATGGTCATTTTGCTTTCGGCTCTCTGCGCACAGGATTTGCTATCCGGTCTGTAACTGTCTTGTGTGGATTCCCAAAATGGGATCCTGTTGTGCTGCCTGCACCTGCCAAGGTGGTAACTATAAAACAATATCGCATCCCAGGGGGGAGGAAGAAATTACTGAGACTATTCGGGCACTCCGACAAGTGGGGATCATTAAAGAAACTGTGACGGCTTTCAATAATCCTATCTGGCCTGTTCGAAAAACAGATGGTACTTGGAGAATGACTGTAGACTATAGAGAATTGAATAAAGTCACCCCCCCACACCTTGCAGTTATGGTGCCAGATATGGTTACACTCATAGAAAAAACTGGCAAGAACTTATTGCCATGGAAAATGGTGCTAGACCTTGCTAATGCTTTCTTTTCAATTGCCATTGCCCCAGAGAGTCAGGACCAGTTTGCTTTCACCTGGCAGCAAAAGCAATATAGCTTTCAGGATTCAAGGATACAAGCACAGCCCCTCTATATGCCATCAAACGGTAGCAGCTGACGTAGCACCATGGTCAGGTATCTTACTGTACGACACGATACTGATGATGTCTTGCTTATGGCAGAGTCACAACAAGAAATTGAAGCAGCTGCTGAGTCATTGCAGTCACATTTGCAGAACCAGGCCTGGACAATCAATCCAAGGAAAATACAGGGCCCTAGTACCACTGTACAGTTCTTGGGGGTCGTCTGGCATGGGCAGATTAAGGAAATACCAAATAAAGTGCAGCAGACAGTTCAGCAATTTCCTGCACCAGCCACGGTAGCGCAGTTACAGGCCTTTGTGGGACTTCTGGGGTACTGGAGGACCTTTATCTTGTATTTGGCAATTTTAATGAGGCCTCTGCAGAAACTAACTAGAAAGAAGGCTGTTGGCAGTGACCAACAACAAGAAGCTTTTGATGCCTGTCAAAGTGCCTTGATTGAACATGCCCGATCATATACTCCCAGGCAAGGATATCCTTTTGAACTAGAAGTAACGATCTTGGATGATGGAGTCTCTTGGCGATTGTGGCAGACAACTGGACCAAAAAATCAGAAGGAACCCCTAGGGTTTTGGTCTAAAGCACTGCAAGGGTCTGCTACTCATTATACCCCAATGGAAAAACAGATTCTGGCTGTTGTTTGGGCACTGCAGGAAACTGCAAAAAATCATGGGTCAAGATAGTGTGACTGTCCACACCCCCATACCAGATGACTCTGTTAGGGCCCATGCAGGAGTAGGTCAGGCAGCTACGCACTGGAAGTGGAACACTCTCTGCAGCAATGATTTTTACCAGGAAACTCACGTGGCTGCCCCACATGCCACCCTTCTTGCTACAATATCATTTAATCAACGTAAACACGCTCAAGTGACCCGCAGCTGGGGTATAAAGAAAGCACATACATCACATTAATTGTTCTTGTGTGCTTGACAAGTAGAACCTCTGTGTGAGATAACACAGGCCTGAGGGAAACCCTACGGTACCTTATCATGTCTGAGATTCCTGCTTTGTTTGGAGAAAGAGCAGAGCACAGCAAGAGGCTGCATCTGCTCTAAGCCTTTAAACACAGGCGAGCGCAGCCAGCCTAAGGATCTTCCAGCAGGGCTAAACTTACCAGCGCCTGCATCCCCGCTGGTGTCACCTCTGCCTGGGAGCTTAGGTCTGGCTTTGGAGATCCCCCAGGAGAGAGGGAACTAAAATAAAACTTGCTCTTTGCAATTGCATTCGTGGCCTCTGGCTCTTCTTGTGACGTGCCTGTGCTTGTGCACACAAGTGGCTTCTCTCTGAGCCAATGGGACGAGCAGATTTGTACACAAAACAGGCACAACTGTAAGAGCCCGTGAGTTATCTCCCGTCAGCTGGAGATCGTAGTTGCAGTTTTTCAGGTTTGACACTGGGCTGGAGACGGCAAGTCCAAGGTCAGTGTAGTTCGGGACTTCTGTGACATAATCCAGAGACACGGGGGTGGAGCAGAGGAGCTTGACGGAGTTCCTGGTTCTATAAACCTGCTGTTGAGGATCCAGGGAAAAAGTTGGGGCCACGGGTGCAGCTGGAAAAAAAATGAAAAAAAACAAAAACTACACAACAAACCAACATAATGCAACACAGAATCCAAACAACTGGCTGCGCATTGACACCAGGACCTGTGCACAAAGCCAGTGTCATGACTCAGCCTAGAAAATCAGCTTACTCTTTTTCTGATTGCTATTGAGGCAAATAGGGAGCCTTGAACAACAAAACAGGGTGTGGGGGTCATTTGCGTCTCCGTCTAAGGGCAGAGAAAAAATGGCCCCTGGATCTCAGAGCTCAGCGCAGCTTCCACAGTTTCTTTCCATTCACTGAAGTGCAGAAAATAAGTATTTTCACATGCCCAAAGTAAGAAGGCAAGTAATATACCCCAAACCCTGCTGGAAGTTTTCCTGGAGCTGACACAGCCGTCAGGCCAACAAATTCCTGCTTTCTCAGAGCAATCCAGGAGCACAAAAGCTTGTGAGAGGCCAGAGCAGCTCCATGTGTCCACTGGTGACCCAAGGACAAGGCCATCAGCCAAGATGACGCTCTCCAGGGAGGCACGTGGTATCAGCTCCAATTGCAGCTGAGTCGTAAGACAAGACCAACCTACCCTGAACCTCAATGGGGAGAGGAAAGCTCCGCTTGGAAGGGATTTCCTGTCCACAGTCCTCCATGAAGTACATGTATAAGCACTCGCCAGCAGACACTTTTGTAGCTGTGAGCTGCAGCCAGGCAGTCGGGAGGGGGTACAGTGATCACAGGTCGATTTGCTCCCCAGTTTGATTGAGGAACCAAAATCTGCCAATTTTCGTCATTGTCTTGGCCATGCACAGAAAAGTGAGATGTTCCCCTTCATAACAGAAATGGTAACTGGGGTCTGTGGGAGCGCAGGGGGTAAAAGGGGTCTGGTGAAGAAAAAAAAAAGGATTTGGAGGCTGGGGGGAAACTTTGCATGAGGAGAAGTGAGACATCCGTTTTCCCTCTGTTTTAGAAACCCCAGCCAACTTGAGAGCATTTTGGGAGGGGTCGAGCTGCACTTACCCACAGAGGACACAGCCAACGGCAGCAGCTGGAGGAAAACCAGGAGAGATTGGCGTTGAGACAACGAGTGCAAGGAGGCTGCAAAAGGGAGAGAAAAGAAATCACTGACGCGGCCACTGCCCGATGGAGTCCTGTCCCTCGTGACCACCGTTCCAGGGGCAGGCCCCCCACAACGTCACAGATTAACACAGGTCGGGGTTCCTCTTTGTGCCACCGTGGCACGGAAAGCCAGGATGGATCATGAAGAAAAGTTAAAAACAATTTCACAAGACAGTGAGGCCACACCGGGAAAAAAAAGATCTAGAAACCTGAACTTATCTTTCAGTTACACGAGACATGTGTTGCATGAGATCATTTCTTCTGTCAGAAATGATTTGCTGATCGCCAAGCAAACCTAATGAAATCTAACAAGGGCAAGTGTAGAGTCCTGCATCTGGGCAGGAACAAGCCCAGGTTCCAGTATAGGTTGGGAAATTACATGTTAGAGAGCAGTGTAGGGGAAAGGGACCTGGGGGTCCTGGGGACAGCAGGATGACCATGAGCCAGCACTGTGCCCTTGTGGCCAGGAAGGCCAATGGCATCCTGGGGTGTATTAGAAGGGGAGTGGTTAGTAGATCGAGAGAGGTCCTCCTTCCCCTCTACTCCACCCTGGTGAGACCACATCTGGAATATTGTGTCCAGTTGTGGCCCCTCAGTTCCAGAAGGACAGGGAACTGCTGGAGAGGGTCCAGCGTAGGGCAACAAAGATGATGAAGGGAGTGGAGCACCTCCCTTATGAAGAAAGGCTGAGGGAGCTGGGGCTCTTTAGTTTGGAGAAGAGGAGACTAAGGGGTGACCTTATTAATGTGTATAAATATATAAAGGGTGAGTGCCATGAGGATGGAGCCAGGCTCTTCTCGGTGGCAAACAATGATAGGACAAGGGGTAATGGGATCAAGCTGGAACACAAGAGGTTCCACTTAAATTTGAGAAGAAACTTCTTCTCAGTGAGGGTGCCAGAGCACTGAACAGGCTGCCCAGGGGGGTGTGGAGTCTCCTTCTCTGCAGACATTCAAAACCTGCCTGGACATGTTCCTGTGCGACCTCACCTGGGCGTTCCTGCTCCATGGGGGGATTGGACTGGATGATCTTTTGAGGTCCCTTCCAATCCCAAACATACTGTGATACTGTGATACTGTGAAGCGATTGATTGATATCGGCAGTGGGAAACGGTGTGTTGAAACTTAAAGAAATGAGGTTGTAGGAGAAAGGAAACTTTGGGGTTTCTGGCCAGCTTGGGGTGGGCTGTTGCTGGAATTGGAGATGTGAGGGGCTGGGGAGCTGTGGTGGGGCAGCCTTGGCTGGCAGACCAGCTGCATGCACCCCTCAGCAGGAAGTCACCAATGTGTCCTTGTGGCCAAGAGGCCAAGGGTACCTGGGGGATATTAAGAAGAGTGTGAGCAGCAGGTCAAGAGAGGACTTGGGAGTTCTGGTTGACATCAGGTTGGCCACAAGTCACCAGTGTGTCCTTGTGGCCAAGAAGGTACCTGGGGGATATTAAGAAGAGTGCGAGCAGCAGGTCGAGAGAGGACTTGGGAGTTCTGGTTGACATCAGGTTGGCCACAAGTCACCAATGTGTCCTTGTGGCCAAGAGGCCAAGGGTACCTGGGGGATATTAAGAAGAGTGTGAGCAGCAGGTCGAGAGAGGTGAATCCTCCCGCTCTGCTCCGCCCTGGTGAAGCCGCATCTGGAGTTCTGGGTCCAGTTCTGGACTCCCCAGTTTAAGAAGGACAAGGAATTACTGGAGGGAGTCCAGTGGAGGGACACAAAGATGCTGAGGGGTCTGGAGCATCTTTCTGATCAGGAGAGACTGGGAGAGCTGGGGCTGTTGAGCTGGAGAAGAGAAGCTGAAAGGGATGTGATCAATAGGATCAGTATCTCAGGGTGGGTGTCAGATGGACCAGACTCTGTTCAGTGGTGCCCAACGCCAGGGTGAGGGGCAACGGGCACAGATTGAAGCACAGGAGGGTCCATCTGAACATGAGGAGAAACTTCTTTGCTGGGAGGTGCCAGAGCCTGGCCCAGGCTGCCCAGAGCGGGTGTGGAGTCTCCTTCTCTGGAGACATTCAAACCCGCATGGACCCACCTGTGATCTGCTCTGGTGACCGTGTGTTAGCAGGGGGGTTGGACTGGATGACCTCCAGAGGTCCCTTCATCCCAAACCAGAATGGGGTTCTGTGAGAAGAGAAGCCTCCAGGGAGACCTTCTTGTGTCACATGTTGGGCACGTTCTCCAGGACCACCATGGCAACGAGTTTTCAGCCCAATTGGTCCTGTCTTGAGAATTTAGATTTGCAGTTGATAGGACAGAACTAACTCCATCAGCTCAGCCAAGAAATAGATGAATTTTATGAATATACAGAATTCTATATGAATATATAGAATATGTGAATATGAATATTGATTACATTAATTATGTAGTTATGTAATTATGTAATTATTATAAATTAATGAATATTAATTACATGAATATTAATTACATATGGCGGAGAGGAGGAGATGGAAAGGGAGATGGAGAGAGGATGATGAAGACAGGAGGGAAGTGGGGATCAAAAAACAGAAAGGAGAGAGGAAGAAAGAAGAGATGACAGCAGCAAAAGAGAGACTTGAGAGGGGTATAAGGCAGAAGAAGGGGAAATTATGAAAGAAAGGAAAAGAAGAGGGGAAGAAATGAGAAAAAAGATAGCTGTATGGGAGGAGCAGCAAGGGGAGGATGAGACACTCACCCAGAAGCATCACGAGGCTGTGACCATTACGGCACACGACCCAGGGGCTTCTCAGGGCTCCGTGGCAGCCTGTCCAGGAGAGCAGCGAGCTGCCTGCTGGCCTTGTCCTGCCCAGTGTTTCTGAACCACCTTCTCCAGCCATCTGACATGAGCTGGGCAATCAGTGGGGCAGGAAGGGCTGATAATGAAGGAGAAGCCGCTGACCACAGCTGGGAGGAAGCTCAGGGGAAGCTGCACACTGGATGTGGCATCTTGGGGCTGTCACGTTTTCGGGATGTTTTCCTTTCCGCATGCCCTAGATCAACTCTTTGCCCCACGAACTGTCGTCCACCTCGTGCTCGGCGACATCGGTGACATAGATTGCACTAGGGAGGGACCCAGGCGTCCGGGCCCCATAGATTGCACTGAGGAGGGACCCAGACGTCCGGGCCCCATAGATTTGACCGTGGAGGGCGGTTGACTTCACAACTTAAGACTGCCTCTGATAAGAAAGAGAGAAGGGTGATTGTAATAGGAAATTCCCTTCTGAAAGGAACAGAGGGCCCAATATGCAGGGTTTACCCTCATCTTAGGGAAGTTTGTAGTCTACCTGGAGCCCGGATCAAGGATATTGCTAGAGAGCTCCCCAAACTGGTGCACCCGACAGACTACTACCCGCTGCTGGTCTTCCAGACAGATGGGGAGGAAGCTGCTTCCCGTAGTCTGAGGGGAATGAAGAACGATTTCAAGGTCTTGAGAAGGATGGTGAAAGACTCAGGGGCTCAAGTGATCTTCTCTTCACTCCTTCCATCTTCAAGTAACGACGTGGGATGCAATAGGAAAGTTCAGTGTCTAAATGATTGGCTCCAAGACTGGTGCTACAGGCAGGGCTTTGGATTTTTTGGTAATGGTGGGTTTTATAAGTCACCAGTCCGGACAGTGTCAAGCGGGAAAGGTTTATCTCACAGGGGCAAAAGGATGCTGGGGCAGGAATTAGCTGGGCCCATTTGGAGAGCTTTAAACTAGGCTCGAAGGGGGATGGGGTTGTAGCTGGGCTTGTCCCAGTGGGGCAGCATTCTAAAACTGATGAGGACCGGGTGGCCTCCTATGCCCCTAGGGATAAACTGGTGTGCTCTGCTCGCTCCCTGAAATGCCTGTACACCAATGCGCGCAGCATGGGGAATAAGCAGGAGGAGTTAGAATCCTGTGTTCGGTCGGGAGATTATGATCTGGTGACAATTACAGAAACATGGTGGGACAGTTCACATGACTGAAATGTGGTCATGGATGGCTATGCCCTTTTCAGGAAAGACAGGCCAGCCAGGCGTGGTGGTGGAGTTGCTCTCTATGTGAGAGAGCAGCTACAGTGTACTAAATTCTGCCCAGGAGTGGATGAGGAGTGAGTTGAGAGTGTATGGGTCAGGATCAAGGGGCAGGCTGGCAGGGGTGACACTGTTGTGGGCGTCTGTTACAGGCCACCAGATTAGGCTGAGGAAGTTGATGAGGCCTTCTATGGGCAGTTGAGAGTGGCCTCACAGTCACAGGCCCTGGTTGTTGTGGGGGATTTTAACTTCCCTGATGTTTGCTGGAAGGACCATTCAGCCAGCCAGCCACAGTCCAGGAGGTTCCTCCAGTGCATTGGTGAGAACTGCCTCATGCAGATGGTGGAGGAGCCGACTAGGAGAGGTGCACTGCTGGATCTCATCCTCACTAACAAGGAGGGTCTGGTCGAAGCAGTAAAGGTTGAGGGCAGCCTGGGCTGCAGTGACCACGAGATGGTGGAGTTCAGCATCTTGTGTGGCAGGAACAGAACAGCAAGTAGAATTGCAACCCTGGACTTTAGCAGGGCTAACTTTGGCCTTTTCAAGCAATTGCTGGGGGAAATCCCATGGGCAAGACTGCTTAAAGGAAAAGGGGCCCAAGATAGCTGGATTGCATTCAGAGATTGCTTCTTCCACGCTCAGGATCAGAGCATCCCCACACGAAGGGAGTCAAGGAAGGGAGCCAGGAGGCCTGCGTGGTTGAATAGGGACCTGTTGGGTATGCTCAAGCAGAAGAGGAGAGTTTACAGGTCGTGGAAGCAGGGGCTGGCCACTTGGGAGGAATATAAGGCTGCTGTTAGAGGATGTAGGAAGGCAGCTACGATAGCCAAGGCCTCCCTAGAATTACAGCTGGCGAGAGGGGTCAAGGACAGCAAAAAGAACTGTTTCAAATACATAGCAGATAAAACTAGTACCAGAGGCAACGTAGGCCCACGGATGAACGGGGTGGGTGCCCTGGTGGCAGAAGATACAGAGAAGGCAGAATTACTGAATGCCTTCTTTGTCTCTGTATACTCTGCTGGGGGCTGTCCTGGGGAGCCCTGTACCCCTGAGACCCCCGATGAAGCCAGGTCAATGGAGGAGTTTGCTTTAGTCGATGAGGACTGGGTTAGGGAGCAATTAAATAGTCTGGACATCCATAAATCCATGGGTCCGGATGGGATGCACCCGCAGGTGCTGAGGGAGCTGGCTGAAGTCATTGCTGGACCGCTCTCCATCATCTTTGCCAAGTCTTGGGAAACGGGAGAGGTGCCCGAGGATTGGAGGAAAGCAAATGTCACTGCAGTCTTCAAAAAGGGCAAGAAGGAGGACCCGGGTAATTATAGACCGGTCAGCCTCACCTCTGTCCCTGGGAAAGTAACGGAACAGCCAGCATGGCTTTACCAAGAGTAAGTCATGCTTGACCAACCTCATAGCCTTTTATGAGAATGTAACAAGGTGGATGGATGATGGCAGAGCGGTGGATGTGGTCTACCTTGACTTCAGTAAAGCCTTTGACACAGTCTCCCACAGCATCCTCACAGCTAAGTTGAGGAGGTGCGGTCTAGACAATAGAGTAGTGAGGTGGGTTGCAAACTGGTTTAAGGAGAGAAGCCAGAGAGTGGTAGTCAATGGTGCGGAGTCCAGTTGGAGGCCAGTATCTAGTGGAGTGCCTCAGGGGTCAGTACTGGGGCCAATATTATTCAATATATTCATTAACGATTTAGACGAGGGAGTTGAGTGACTGTCAGCAAGTTTGCTGATGACACCAAGCTGGAAGGAGTGGCTGACACACCAGAAGGCTGTGCTGCCATCCAGAGACCTGGACAGGCTGGAGAGTTGGGCGGGGAATAACCTGATAAAATTTAACAAGGGAAAGTGTAGAGTCCTGCATCTGGGCAGGAACAATCCCAGGTTCCAGTATAGGTTGGGAAATTACATATTAGAGAGCAGTGTAGGGGAAAGGGACCTGGGGGTCCTGGTGGACAACAGGATGACCATGAGCCAGCACTGTACCCTTGTGGCCAGGAAGGCCAATGGCATCCTGGGGTGTATTAGAAGGGGGGTGTTTAGTAGATCGAGAGAGGACCTCCTTCCCCTCTACTCCACCCTGGTGAGACCACATCTGGAATATTGTGTCCAGTTGTGGCCCCTCAGTTCCAGAAGGACAGGGAACTGCTGGAGAGGGTCCAGCGTAGGGCAACAAAGAAGATTAAGGGATTGTAGCATCTCCCTTATGAAAAAAGGCTGAGGGAGCTGGGTCTCTTTAGTTTGAAGGAGACTGAGGGGTGAACTTATTAACGCTTATAAATATATAAAGGGAGGGTGCCACGAGGACAGAGCCAGGCTCTTCTCAGTGGCAAACAATGATAGGACAAGGGGTAATGGGATCAAGCTGGAACACAAGAGGTTCCACTTAAATTTGAGAAAAACCTTCTCTCAGTAAGGGTGACAGAGCACTGAACAGGCTGCCCAGGGGGGTGTGGAGTCTCCTTTTCTGGAGACATTCAAAACCAGCCTGGACATGTTCCTGTGCAACCTCACCTGGGCGTTCCTGCTCCATGGGGGGATTGGACTGGATGATCTTCTGAGGTCCCTTCCAATCCCAAACATACTGTGATACTGTGATACTGTGAAGCCGCTCTGACCTGCACTGCTAACAACTAAAGCACAACCAACCTACAAGTTTCTTGCAAGTATCGTACCAAACAGAGCATCTCCATTTCTTTTTCATCATTTTAAATGGGCAGATGGATTTTTCCACAAGAAAATCCCCAATCTAAGCAAGACTCACTGTTCAGCACAACAGTCCTGCACTGACCTTGCCGGCAATAGGCATCCTGTAGAAGATGTTCCATACTACGATTCCTGCCACAATTTTATCCCTGGGGTAGAAAATGGCACCATCGCCATGCCCTTCTCTTTGCTTTGGAACTTGAGGCACTGGGGGAAAACTTGGAGGAATGTCAATTTCTGATGCTTCTGCTTCAGTCTCTTGATCGAAGGGACCTTGTCCCTCTAGCAAAGAGATGTCCAAACATCCAGTGCAGAAGAGAAGCAGCAGCTCTTTGCTGGTGATGTTGAGAGCGGACTAGAGAGCAGGGCCCTGGAAGAGATGGAGGTGTTGTTCTTTTAGTTGCATCCAGCAAACGATTCAATAATTCGAGAATGAAACCATCCTGACATGAAGCACAGCGCTGGCCATTCCTGACTTCCATCACCAAAAGCAAAAGGCAGATCAGCTGCTTCTTTAAGGCAGCATAGACAAAATAAAGATGCTTAGAACCACAGCAACTCTTCTGTGCAAAACCTGATCATTTGATTGCTATGGAGAAATTCAGCCTCCCTGGAAAAGAAGTTGGAATTTTGGGAAATGACTTACCCAAGGCCTTCTTGGAGGAACATTATGTTTGAATCCCATTTGACTATCAAAACCAGCCTTTAAAGCTTGGTGTAGGAAAGAAGCAAACAGATTGATGTCTCCGGGAGCTCTGCGGTGCGATCAGACCAACTGTCTGGGCACTACCCAGCGAAACACATAAACCTTCCCGCATGGACACAGCTCCCGAGCACGACTCCAGCCCTCCCTCATTGCTCCCTTGCATTTGTCAGCATGGCTTTTGCTGTTAATTTAGCAAGAACTCCTCCTGTTGGCAAATTACTGTTGGTAATACATAATACATAATACATAATACATAATACATAATACATAATAATACATAATACATAATACATAATACATAATACATAATACATAATACATAATACATAATACATAATACATAATACATAATACATAATACATAATACAGATTAAAGTGAAGTACACATTGCTGAGTCAACACCTTGAACTGGGCACCTGCTGAATTGGAACTGGGAGGCTTAGAGGAGTCAACGCAGCTGTGATTTAGGGCCCAGCAAGTCCCGTGTGTCAAAAGTGTTCCAAATCGTGCCAAGGAAACAGATGCTTCCCACAGAACGATGTGGGTATCTCTAGATGTACATCACTACCTTTCTGGCCACGGCCCCAACTGACTTGTTGCGGCACAGCCCCGCAGCACCAGAACATGTCGCCGGTCACCTCCCGCCTGAGGAGCGCAGGTTGGACAGCTGTGGCAAGTTACTTGCTTTGTTCCATGTCAGTTTTACTCCTTTGGCTTTTCGGGAAGTGAGGCTGTTTCACGTCCACTCCATCATGACGTTCCAATTTCCCTGAAAGTGCTGGCGTCACCTTCTCCCAGAGAAGGACCGCGCTGTGAGCAGGAGGAATACACCAGTCCAAGCCAGGAAAAGAAGGGCTCTGCTCCGGGGACGTGGCGGTGCTGTGCTTTGTCCTGAGCCCCCGGCCGATCGCAATACAACTCTGCCCTTCCCAGGCAGAAATTCCCTGCAGGGCAACTGGGCAGCTGGAGGCTGGGGAGAGAGATGCTGCTGCTGCCCGGTGCTGCCCCAGCCATTGCAATCAGCTCTGGGTCTGTGCAGTGCACGGGGGTGCTGGGGAAGAGGAGGATGCTGCGAAGGCTGCAGCCCGGGGCATGCAGCAGCCACAGACAGCCATGGCTGGTTTGCAATGTGCCACACAGGGATCAGCAGCTGCTGCGGCTCTTGGCTGACTGGGTTTATACCTGAGCCTCCCTCCATTTCTGGGCCCCAGAAACCCAGGGCAGAGTAACTCGCATCTGAGACGAAGCTCTGAGCGGGTGGATTTCTTGTCAAGACCAGCACTGTTTGCGGCGCTTCTCCCCGGTGTCTCAGGCCTGAACGTGCTCTCGTGACGCTGGCAGCCTTGTGCATCAGAGCCTTGTGCAGAGATGGGCCATGGCTCAGACTTCCAGCAAGGGAGCGAGCAGCCGGCTCTTCCTGACTTGGAAGACCCTCGGTGGAGGAGAGGGACCACATGCGGGTTTGGAGGGTGCAGGTGCTCCGAAACACCCCCGCAATGGGGAGGTTCCTTGTGAGACGAAGGGGATGCCGTACGGTGCAGGTCAACCAGGCCAAGTCGGCAATAGATCTCAAATGTTCCAAGTCCTGGACTGGAACTGGAGACAGGCGGGTGGGAAGGGAGCTTGAGGGGGATCCAGCCAGACTGCCGGCTTGCGGCAGCACCAGCCCAGGGCTTCCGGCAACCAAGGCCGGGACACCCCGAGGACAGAGATTTCCTGCAGCCTTCTTTGTCCCGAGATGGAGCAGGAACAGAGGAGCACAGGGGGAAACTTGTCATTTTTTATTTTTTGGCTTTATTGATTTTGAAAACAATCCAAGGCCGAGCAGAGGCTGGCAGCACCATGTCCTCAGGGCAGGTGAACGCCGCGGTCGCGGCTCTACTCCTCTTGCTGTCCCGCGGTGCAGCTGCAGCGGAAAGCCCTGCGCAGAGCCCGGAGCGCCCTCCTGAACCGGGAAGGCCGTCGCCGTGGAGCCGGGCCCTGCGCTGGGCAGGCGATGTCTGCGCTGGTCTCTCCCCCATGCTCTGCAGACATTGGAGAAACCGTGTTCTCTTCTTCCTCCTTTGCAGCTGGGACGAGAGGGGCTGTGTTGGCCTGTCCCTCATCCTCTCCTGCCAAATGAGCCTCAATGGCTTCTAGTCCTGCAGGTGCTGCTGCTGCCACTGGGACATCCGTGCATTGGGCCAGGTCCTGCTGTTCTACCGGTTGCTGGCCAGGTCCCTGGATCTCAGCCTCAGCCCTGCGCACCGCCTCACTGACGATGTACTCCACAATGTCTGACAGGTCCACATCGTCCTCTGTGGGGCTGTGCTGGGCAGGTGCCGGGCGCTCTGCCTCTGCTGCCGCCTCCGTGTCTGTGCTGGTCAAGCCAGACCCCTCCTGGGGACCTGCAGGGGCGTCCTGCAGGTGCTCCTGGACCGAGGGGTTGATCCAGGTGCTGTGGATGGTGTCTCCGCCTTGGCACCCCTCTTTGCTGTTCTCATCTTGCAAGTCCATGTGCTGGGCCAGGTCCTGCTGTTCCTCTGGTTCCTGGCCAGCTGCCATGATCTGAGCCACAGCCCTGCGCACGGCCTCACTGACGATGCGCTGGGCTGTGTCCCACAGAGCCGCGTCGTCGGCTGTGGCGCCCTGTGGGGCAGGTGCCGGGCACTCTGCCTCTGCTGCTGCCTCGCTGTTGGTGCTGCGAGGCCAGCCAGACCCCTCCTGGGGACCTTTATGGTGGTCCTGCAAGTGCTCCTGGACCGAGGGGGCGACCCAGGTGCTCTGGAGGGTGTGCTGGCCCAGGCTGTGGCCGATCTGCGGGCAGGAGGAGGAGCAGGACACCTCCTTGTCAGTTGGCATCTTGGGTCTCCTCTATCAAAGAGCCGCAACGGGCACCCAGGGGAGATGCTGCCTCCTGAGAAGCTGCTGCTCCTGAGAAGCTGCTCTCCTGGGAGTGAGCACCCCAGGGCTCTCGCTCCTTAAATACCCCCACGGTCAGGGCGGGGACCCCCGTGTCACAATGGCCTCTGGTGATGTCGACCCCGTGTCACAATGGCCTCTGGTTATGACGTCACAGAGCCCGGGCGGTTGTCATGGAGACACCCACCTCAGGCCTGGCTGGGACTGGCTGTGCGCGGCGTGGGGCAGCCCCTGCTTGAAGGAGGAGGGAGCAGAGAATGGCGAGGGAAGCTGTCCCCAGCACACAGGACCCCGTCCCCCAGAGCTTTACTCAGATGCTGCTGCCTGCTCCGCTACACCTGCAAGAATCCGCATTCAGAGCTTGTTTGCAAGGGCCACTCGACAGCCTCACCACACTGATTCTTTGTTTTTGTCATGGTTTGATCATGGGGAGACAATCAAAACTGTGGGAGTAGGTTTCCCTTCACCCTTTTCCCCCCTTCCCCCTTCAGGCCACAGTAGTCTACAGTTAATCTCCACTCATCGCTAGACTTACGCACTGGCCAAATTGGGCTATTGAAAGGTGAGCGAGTCTTCCTGATCACACCCCGGTTTTCCAGTTGACCAATCAATTTCTGAATAGGAATCCAAGAGTCTCGATTGGTGCGATACTGTCGACAACGCACCGTTGTGGTAGCAACTGGCACCTGCTGATCATCAACCATCAGCAGTCCTACAACAGAAGGGTCATCTGAAAGACCAGGCAAATCAGACAGCTGTTCAATTCTCTCGTGTCCACAGATGCTGTACCAAATGCCCACCTATACCCTTTTGGGTCCTTAAAATACCCTCTCCTGAGGTAGTCTATGCCAAGGATGCACGGAGCATCTGGGCCAGTCACAATGGGATGCTTTTGCCAGGTTTTTCCAGTTAGGCTCATTTCAGCCTCTACAACAGTCAGCTCTTGGGATCCCCCAAGTCACTCCAAAAATACTGATGAGTTGTGTCCCCTTACAGCCTGAAGGAATCATTGTGCACTGAGCAGCAGTGTCCACCAAAGCCTTGTACTCCTGGGGGTGTGTTGTACCAGGCCATCCTATCTGTACCGTCCAGTAAACTCTGTTATCCCTTTCCTCCGCCTGGCTGGAGGCAGGGCACCTCTAATCTCGGTCTTCCACCATCACTCGGTGTGAATTAGAGGTTCCTTCACGAGCACCAGAATCTCTTTTGTAAACCGGGGCAGCCCTTTTCCTAGAAGCCTGCCCTGTTAACTCATGCACTCGTTCTTGAAGTTCCCCAGTAGGTTTACTGTGCCACTTACTCATATCTTCTCCCTGCTCACGTAGGAAGGACCACAGCAAACCTCTGCTGGTGGCCTGCCTGTGTTCTCTCTCTGGAGATTGGGAACGCCTTCTCTCTCTCTCTGGGGACTGGAAACGCTTTCTCTCTCTCTCTCTGGATATTGGAAATGCTTTCTCCTAATAGCTGAAGCATTGGTTCGTACAAATCGAGAGCCACGTGTGTGTTCCCTGAGTGCTTTCATTCCTCTCAACAGCTTTTCAAAACAGTCAACAGTCGTTTCACTCAGTTTCTCCACCCTAGAGACATAAGCCCCCAGGGGATCAGAAAGGTTTTCCTCAAATTCCCAGAGCCGCTCAGTCATGTCATTAACACTTTGTCTACCGCCAGTTGACACGAACATTCCTGCCAATATCTCAGCATATGGAGCTGGTGCACTCTGTGAGAATCTGCGCCACATAGACCGTGTACACTCAACTCTATCTGGATTCACCCCCTCCTGGCTATCTGGCCCAAAACAGATAATCTCTCGCACAGCTAACTCTCTCAGGAACTGGATACCTCGCTCCATAGCATTCCATTTCCTTGGTGTGCATTGACAGTCATCCTTGTTACGAAATCTTGTTTTCATGGCTGTCAAGAGTCGGGTCCAGAGGGCCGTGGGGTTGGGCTCACTGGCAATTGCCCCATCAAGGGTGGAATCCCTTGACAGAGATCCCAACTGCTTGGCTTCTCCGCCCTCCAGTTCTCTTGTGTCAGCCCCGTTATCCCAGCATCGGAGCATCCAGGTTAACACATTCTCACCATCTTTACGAGTATAGTCTTTTCGCAACTCTCTCAGCTCACTTGGCGAAAAAGACCGGGTAACAGTCACTTCCTGCCCTGATGATGCCCCTGGGGATGAATGCAGCCCCTTGCCATCATCTGCAGCCCGATTAGTCTTCTTAGTCGCTTCTTACAACCAGCTACTGATGCCAATATGGGCATAAGATTATCGCTGGGCTTGTTTTTGCTACAACAGGAACAATGCCCCTTTGCAGCAGAGGATCTGCCCATGGGCATGTCTTTACTCTTCTGCAGTTAATGAAGCGCTTCCAACACGGCACCACCTTGCATTACCCCAAGTGCTTGAATTAGGGATAATTACCATGTCTGAGCTGTCAGGCAGCCATCTGCCAGCCCACAGAACCTGGTGCATGAGCCCAGAGGCTATGCCTATGCTTTCACACCTATGCTTTCCATAGCAGGTGCCCTGGGGTTTTGCTGAGACCTGCTCCCCCGCCTGTTTTCCTACCTGGACATCTAGGAGGTGAGAGAGGCCACATGCCAAACACATGGAGCCAGCACCAAAATGTTGAGATTCTTTAATGGAATAGACGTAGGCTGGCAGGTTCCTGCACCCATGGCAGCACTTTTGCAGAGCAATTCATTACCATCATGTACTAGAGGATTGTTTTTCATAGTTTCTTTTAGTAACTTTAAAGGCAAAGAGAAGAAGTTCCTTTGTATCTGAATAACCTCCTCAGTAATTTCATGCCACCGCCATTCCCAGGTGGTTTCAGCCATGCCCAGTGCGTGACCACCAAGAGCAGGGACAGCGCCCTGGGCCTCCTGGGCACAAGGACAGCCTTGGGGCCAGCAGCACCCCGAAGTCCTTCCTCCAAGGAGTGCTGGGCAGTGGGTGGGGTGGGACACTGGGGGCCCATGTCACCTCCATGTCACAATGCGACCACGGGGCAATGCTGATGTCACAATGCCCCAGGACAGTATAAAAGGGAGCAGGCTCCCGTGTCTGCTGCCAGAGCTGGCCTGGAGGCAGCCTGAAGACATCGGAGAGGAATTCCTTGAGGAGCCGGTGGAATCCCTTGACGGCGGCTGAAGGAGGAAGACCTGGACGAGGCAGCTGGAGTTTCTCCGCTGCAAGGCCATCTCCCAGCAGGGCAACCTTCCAGGTTCATCTGATGGATGATCATCCTTTTCAGCTGGATAGCAGTAGCAAAATGAAGGGAATGCCTTCTAGAGGAGCACTGCAGAGCTCACCGTCCTGATGGAGTGGGGAGCTAGGGTCAGCAGCTGTAGGAAGTGGAATGCAGAGTGGTTTGAAGGGGGCCCGGTGCTCTCCCGGCCACCAGAAGGTAGATGCGTCGTTGGCACAAGGTGATGGAGCGAATGGGTAAGCTGGGCAAGGTTCCAAGTGTTTGTCAGGGATTTCCGCAGCATGCACTGGTAGTGAAAGGAGGGGGAAGGAAAAGAGGGAGAGAGAAGAAGAGGGAGAGGGAGAGAGAGAGGGAAGAGGTGAAGCAAGAGGAGAAGAGAGAGAAGAGAGAAGAGAGAAGAGAGAAGAGAGAAGAGAGAAGAGAGGAAGAGAGAAGAGAGGAAGAGAGGAAGAGGAGGAAGATGAAGAGGAGAAGGAGGAGGAGGAGGAGGAAGAGGAGGAGGAAGAGGAGGAGGAAGAGGAGGAGGAGGAGGAGGAAGAGGAAGAGGAACATCCTTTTCAGCTGAATAGCAGCAGCAAAATGAAGGGAATAACTTCTTGAGGAGCACTGCAGAGCTCACCGTCCTGATGGAGTGGGGAGCTAGGGTCAGCAGCTGTAGGAAGTGGAATGCAGAGTGGTTTAAGGGGGCACGGTGCTCTCCCGGCCACCAGAAGGTACATGCGTCCTTTGCACAAGGTGATGGAGCGAGTGGCTAATCTGGGCAAGGTTACAAGTGTTTGTCAGCAATTTCCTCAGCATGTACTGCTAGTGAAAGGAGGGAGAAGGAAAAGAAGGAGAGAGAAGAGGGAGAGGGAAGAGGTGAAGAAAGGAGGAGAGGAGAGGAGAGGAGAGGAGAGGAGAGGAGAGGAGAGGAGAGGAGAGGAGAGGAGAGGAGAGGAGAGGAGAGGAGAGGAGAGGAGAGGAGAGGAGAGGAGAGGAGAGGAGAGGAGAGGAGAGGAGAAGAGAAGAGAAGAGAAGAGAAGAGAAGAGAAGAGAAGAGAAGAGAAGAGAAGAGAAGAGAAGAGAAGAGAAGAGAAGAGAAGAGAAGAGAAGAGAAGAGAAGAGAAGAGAAGAGAAGAGAAGAGAAGAGAAGAGAAGAGAAGAGAAGAGACATCATCATCCTATCATTCTATCCTTCTATTATTCTGTGGTCTTCTGGGAGGCATGACCAGCCTGTGGGCCGAGGAGCCAGGTCTCGCTCAAATGCTCAGGGAACAGCCGATCGCCAGTGTTGGGGTCAGGAAGGAATTTTCCCCCGGGGCAGACTGGCCCTGGTCCCCGGGGTTTTTTTGCCTTCCTCTGCAGCATTGAGCATGACCACCTGTCAGAGCTCCTCTGGGCCCTTTTGGCTCGGTTCATGCCCACTGCTCTTGCCCTCCAAGGCACCACTCGTGCCCTGGCTTTCTCGGGTTCTTTCTCCCAGGGCAAGCTTGCAGCAGGAGCCAGCTCTCCTCCTTCTCCTTCTTCTATTAAAATTTGTAATTTTAATAAAATAAATATTAAAAAAAAAATAAATTCTGTTTCCAGTTGTATCCTTTGTGTACGTGTCCCTGAAACTGTTTTTGGATCTAAAACCTCTCTAGCATTTCAGTCGAACAGTCACATATTTATTGGACTCCTTGTGAGCGTACAGAATAGAGCAGCACAGCACAGCACAGCATGGTTGTGCTCAGTAGCTGTGCCTGGAGCACGATGAGCTCTGAGCCAGGCCTGAGGACTCCATCCAGGAGAGCCGCTCTCTGCAGGGCAGGGCCCAGGCCCGTCCAGGAGATGGGGCAGAGACAGGCACACACACCTACAACATGGCTCAGGCAGGCACCAGAGGTCCCAGGCTGAGCTGAGACACGGCCCCTGGGCCCCTGCAGGAGATGGTCCCCAGGGAGGCCGGTCCCAGCCACTGAGGCCTTTGAGCACCCCAAGACCCTGTAGACACGGATGGCTGGCAGCTTTGGAGACTGAGTCTTGGCCCAGATGGACCTTCTCTCTGATCAGGACTTTTGTTCTCAGATTCTTTTGTTTAGGTATGTTTTTTCCAAAGCAAAGATCTCAGGCATTACTAAAAAGGAGAACAAGGAGAAAAAGAAATCCATGTCACACACCGCACACTATCCCATGTGTGTATGAGTTTTGATGCAAATGTCCAAAATGGCAGTAGCTTCCTTACTCTTTGAGTACTCCAAAGAATATCTCTTAAAGGCTTTCCATAAGTTCTGAACCTCTTCCCACCAATCAAGGTAGGCAAATAACTCCGAGAAACCTGCAAGTCACACAGGAGGTGTGGAAGGTTTACCCTGCGGCTGAAGTGCATTTTGCATCCCCTGTACAGATGGCCAACTGTGGATCTTGGTTTGGGTAGAAAAGGAAACATGACTGCAATAGCAGACTCTTTTTGCTCATTTGGGAAGAGTCATCATTTGCCTGGCTGTGCTTTGGGAATGGATTCAAAGCGAGTCTTATTTCCATGGCGGTCTGTTGGCACTGTCCAGCCCAGCCTATGGCTCTGGTCACACTTGGGATTTTCTCCACGCTGCAGTGGTTGAAACCATCCTGCTATCCCCTCAGAAAAGGCTTTGTGACCCTGGTCCTCCTCGCTGTGGGGCCTCATGGACATCAGCTCTGGTGCAGAGAGGGGACAGCTACCAGGGCTCTTCTCTTGGTTGCAGGGCTGGTTTCTGTCATGACTGGAGAGAAGAGCAGGAACTTTGTCCTGGAGAGCCAAAGGGCAGAGAAGGCACCAGGGACAGCCAGCAGCTGTGCCCAGCACGTGGCCACCAAGGGCAGGGACAGCCCCCTGGAACTCCTGGGCACCGGGACTGCCTTGGGTCCAGCACCTCAAAGGCTTCCTGCAAAGGGTGCCAGGTGGGGCTGTGGTGGGGGGGCTTTGCAGCTTCCCCCTGCTAGGGAAAGGAGGAGAAAGGGAAGAAGGGAAGTGAGGTATAGTTCAGCTGTAAGGGACCTATAATGACCATCTAGTCCCACTGCATGACCAATTCAAGGCTGATCTAAAGTTAAAACAGGGTAGAAAGTGCATTGGCCAAATGCCTCTTGAATGCTGAGGCTTGGGGCATCAACCAGCTGTCACAGAATCACAGAATGGTTTGGCTTGAAAGGGACCTCTGGAGATCATCTAGCCCAACCCACCTGCTAAAGCAGGTTCGCCCAGAGCAGATGGCACAGGAAGGTGTCCAGGCGGGTTTTGAATGTCTCCAGAGGAGGACACTCCACAACCTCTCTGGACAGCCTGTTCTAGTGATCAGGCAGGCTCACAGTAAAGAGGTTTTTCCTAATATTCAGATGGGACCTCCTATGCTGTGCCCGTTGCCCCTCATCCTATCGTTCAGAAGGCTGTTCCAGTATTTGACC
This sequence comes from Columba livia, assembly GCF_036013475.1. Lineage (NCBI taxonomy): Eukaryota > Metazoa > Chordata > Aves > Columbiformes > Columbidae > Columba > Columba livia. The sequence goes on from NW_027043141.1 coordinate 308,144, forward strand.
ACACTCTCAGTAGAGGGTCAAGTCTGAACTTCCTCTGACCCACGTTTGCACCATTCACACATGTCCTGTCACTGGATACCAGGGACAAGACACCAGCACTTCCCTATGCACTTCCCTCCTCAGGAACTTTTAGAGGGCAATGAGCTTGCTCATCAGCTTCCTTCTCTCCAAAGTAGAGAAATCCAGATTGCTCAGCCACTCCTCAGAGGACATGCCTTCCGGTCGGTCACCAGCTTTGTTGCTCTCTGGACACATTGGAATACTTCAACATCCTTGTCGAACCGTGGGGCCCAGAACTGCACACAGCACTCAAGGTGAGGCCACAGCAACTCTGAATACAGCAGGATAATCACCTCCTTTGAGCGGTTGGTTCTGCTCTGTCTGATGTACCCCAGGATGGGATTTGCACTCTTGGCTGCCAGGGCACACACTGCTGACTCTTGTTGAGCCTCCTGTCAACCAGCGCCCCAAGGTTCCTTTCTGCAGGGCTGCTCTCCAGCCAATCCTCTCCCCATTAGACTTGTCCTTGGCATTACTTTATCCCAGGTGCAGAATCCGGCATGTGGACTTGTTAGATTTTATGCCGTTGATCATTGCCTAATGCTCCAATCTATCTAGATCGTTCCGCAAGGCTCCTTGTCCCTCAGGATAGTCATCAGCACCTCCGAGGATGGTATGATCAGAAAATTTGCTGCTGGTGCATTGAATTCCTGCATCCAGATTATTGATAAAAATATTGGACAGACCTGGCCCTAGGACTGAGTCCTGAGGAACATCCGTGGTGGCTTCCCTGAAGAATTTTTTCCTCACATCCAATCTAAACCTCTCCGTGTGCAACTTGATGCCATTTCCGCTTGTCCTATCACTTGCTACTTGGGACAAGAGACCAACACCCTCCACGATAAAACCTCCTTTCAGGCAGCTGTAGAGAGTAATAAGGTCTCCCCTCAGCCTGCTGTTCTCAAGGCTGAACAGCCCCAGCTCCCTCAACCGCTCCTCATCAGACTGGTGCTCCAGACCCTTCACCAGCCTTGTCACCCTCCTCTGAACTCCCTCCAGCACCTCAATGTCTTCCTTGCCATGAGCGGCCTAAAACTGCCCCCAGGATTCAAGGTGCAGCCTCACCAGTGCCCAGTACAAAGGGATGATCACTTCTCTAGTCCTGCTAAAGCTCTGATTGAATCAAGGCTTGAACACCTTGGTGTGACCAGTTGGTGACAGGCTGGACTGCAGACTCCTGAGGTCCCTTCAACCTCAGTTCTCTCATGATCCCATTGTGATGTTGGGCTCTGTTTCAGACTGAAACAGAGCAGGCGATGATGGGGCAGGATCCACCTGTGCTGTAGGTGACCATCTAAACCAACATCTCAGCCAGTGAACCAGCCAACCCCTCAGTGTGACTCGCTCTGGGCAACGTGTGAGGAGTCCTGGGCAGGGAAGGTTCAGAGGGCATGGGGCGCTGTGCAAGACACAACATGATCTTGGTTCATGCCTGCAGGCCCATCAGATGTCAGTTGATGTCAATGGATATTAAAATAAGAAGAAATGAAGACAAAGATCCAAAGCAAAGGAAGGTGTCAACATACTTACTTTCTTTCTTTCTTTTTCTTTCTTTCTTTCTTTCTTATTTTCTTTTTATGTATGTATGTATTTATTTATTTATGTATTTATTTACTTATTTACTTGCTTTTATTTATTCATTTATTCACATATTTACTTACTTTTTTATTTACTTATTTACTTGCTTGCTTACTTACTTATTTATTTAAAAGTCTTTGTAGGGGAGTTTCTTTTCTTTGGAAAGGAAAGAGTTCTCCAGAACTGGGGATGGATTTAAGACACAAATGTCTTCAGCTCCAGGGACACAAACCCCTGGTGCCAGTGTAGATGCCCCGGGAACCCCTGCCCAGGCTCCCCCTGCACTGCAAGGTGCTCTGGTCTCCCCAGGTCCTGTGTGAGAGATGCCAATCCCAGGCCAGCACCTCAGGTACACTGGGCCCCTAAAATGGCCCTGGCTGTTTATGGTGAGACAGCTGATGAAAGATGTACTAAGGGAAGGAGAAGAAATATTGGTCTTCCCCTGTACTTCTATTACCAACACTCTATTATTTCATCTCCCTTGTCATTCAGGGGTTCCCACCTCTCCTGATTAAATGTCCCTGTCCAAGGACAACTTTCCAGCACTGTCTGGACATTTGCCCTTCCCAGTGCTCTCAGGTTTCTCCTCCACTTGCTCTTTGGTCATTCAGTGGCCTCTCAGCTGTCTGGTTTCTGCTTTGAGCTTCAGGGAGTTACAAACTTGCCCCATTCTTCAGAGCTCTATTTAACATGGCAGTCAACATGTTCATTGTGTTTATTTCTATCCTCTCCTGTCTCTCTGTCTAAACCAGTTCTTGTGTGGGTGTCCCTTGTGGATGCTGGACCTCATCAGATCCAGCTTACACACACAGCTGAGGAAAGTGTTTTGCTGTTTATTAAACTGATGTAGGAAAAGTGATGCAATCTGTGGTGGCCAATGAGGGAACCGGCAGACTGGGGGTGGGGGTGAGGAGCCAGGTTGTCCATACAGTGTCCAGCCTCAAGGACTGTTCTCCTGCCTGTCCAGATGTCTTCAGGAGACCCTCGGGATCCATGTCCAGTGTAGAATGCTGCTGTCACTTCTTCCATACACTGAAAAATGATAGAAAACACCCTGGAAAGAAAAAACCCTCCTTTATGAAATCTTCTTTGAAATCTTTGTCAGCAAGTGTCCCATTGAAACCTCTCCAGTTAGTTCTACAAGTCTGGAAGATGTGAAGGAAATTACAGAAAGAAACATTGCTCATTAGGGCTTTCTGTGTTTTAATGAGCCCCGTGGCGTATTTGGTGCTGAGTCCATGAACCTCAGATACCAAGCACAGAATGAAGAATCTGCTCAAGAAGTCCAAGTCAGAACAAACTCCAAAGTACCTTGAAGCATTAATGGCCCCACTGAGGGCTGTTACTGACAAAGCCTCCCCAGGGACTCGTTAGAGCAGATAATTGGAGGCAGTGATTGCATCAGGCAAAGGCAAAGTGCAGCAGGTCTGATGCTGAGAAAGCCCTTGGTTTGTCTGATGAAGGACAATGGCCAAGCCTTGAGCCCCTGCCCCTGGGAAGGGAGATCCTGTCCCTCACAGGTGGCTCAGGTTCTTCCTGGGGCTGTGGGGAGCGCGATGCCCAGTGCAGGACAATGGTGTGACTCTCCCTGGGGATGCAAGGAGGCAATGGGTGCCATGGCCATGACAACCATGTGTCTCCTCTAAGACCTCACTGGCAGGGACATCAGCCATAGCCAAGGGGACAAAGACCTTGGCTTTTTCAGGGACATCCAGCCTTGCCAGTGCCCTTGGCCATCTCCACCACAGTCCATCCTGCACTGTCCCAGGCCTGTGGCTCTTTCCCCACAGGCTGCAGACACCCCATGCGCTTCCCCACCTTGTTCTCAGCCCAGTGTGTCCCCACCTGTGCTGCTGTCTCTCCATCCTCACCAGCTGTTCTTGAAACACAAAGTCATGGCTGATCCAGAGTCCTTCTGAATGACCACAGCACTGCGCTCAGAATGACGTTTCTTTATCCTGAGCTCCACTCTGGACCTCCAGAGCTGCAGTGTCTGATGGTTTTCCTTTCTCATGCTGTTTCCCACTACAAGAAAAAAAAAAGTGCCATCATCTTGGAAAGTGATTTTCAAGAGTTCTTGAGCCACTGCTATCCTTCAGTGTCAACGTTCTACCCCAGCCAGCAACTAAGACCCCAATAGCTGCTCACGTAGTCCCCCAAACTATTAAGTGCGATATGGAAGATAACCAAAGGGAATGGAGAAACCCGTGGGTTCAGAAATAGCATTTTAATAAGACAATAAAAATAGTATAATATACTACTACTACTATGTATATAATTAAATGAAATGAAACTTAAAAATAAAAATGATTCTATGAAACACTAGGTCAAAACTCCATGTTTTCATTGTACAGATGAGATGTAAACACATGGCTCAGGGCTCTTCCTGGGACCGTGGGATGTGGGTGTGCAAGGCCCAGGGAAGGACAACACTGGGACAACAACTTCCAGCTTCCCCATGGGGCTGCAAGGAGGCACCGAGGCCCCAGTGCCATGAGGACAACATGTCTTCTGCTGGGCCTCAGTGGCAGAGACAACTGCCCTGGCCAAGGGGACACAGACCTGGGTTCTGTGGGTCCCTTCCAGCCTTACAGCGCCCTTTGCCATCTCCACCACAGGCTGTTCCACACGGTGCTACCCCTGCCCCTCTTTCCCTGCAGGCTGCAGACACCCATCTCGCTTCCCCACCTGCTCTCAGCCCAGCATTTCTGCACCTTCACTGCTGTGTCTGCACCCTCACTGGCTGCTCTTTGGCACACAAACCATGGGCTGATCCAGCTCCCTCTGGGTCACCTCTTGCCCCACAGCACTGCCCTTCCTCTGACATTTCTTACTCCTTATATCCAGTCCTCACCTTCCAAGCTGTACTTTCTGACATTTTTTTGTCTTTCCTGCCTCTTCCCACTACCAAGGGAAGCTCAGCCACCTCGTAAACTGCTCTTCATGCAGGGAAACCAACACATTATGCTTCTTGAGGTCTTTTACCTGACCAGAGAGAAGTAACCTCACCATGATCTCTTAAATCCCGTGAGTGCTGCTGGCCTTTCAGCTTCGCTGATACACACGACCGTGTCGCTGCTGCTGTCCCGTCATGTTCTCAGGTGGGATGGATGTGACAACCTGTCTCCAATATCTCTTCCTGGGTAGGATCTGTCATACTTAGGCTGAGGTTCTTTCCCAGCCATGTCCCTGCTGCTGGGCTGTCACCTCCAGACACAGAACTGGCCTCACTGTTCCCTTCACAGCCACAGGATTCTGACTGGATTATGAGTGTCTGAGACACAGCTGACCTCATAATACCATAACTATCCATCACCTTTTTTATGGCCCAGGACCCGATCAGATAAAAGTATACTTGTTTTATCAAATTTATCAAATATATTCCCTACTAGAGATTTGAGTTGAAAAACACTCTTCAGAGGAACTGCTGTATTTTTGTTGACAACATTTAGAACTCCTTTTCTGTCTTTTATTCTTTTTATTCTTCCTCTGCCTATTCTGCCTTCAAAATCCTCTCCAAGGGAAAGATTCATTGAATCGCAGCATAACTTCAGGTTTGAAGAGAGCCCTTGTCTCACTTGTCTCACTGTCCTGCTCCAGGCAGGGTCAACCAGGCGAGGTTGTTCAAGGGTTCCTCACAACTATGCATCATCCACAGAGAAGCTGAAAGTGCACTCGTCACATCATACAGAGGGAGAATAAAGACGTTTAACAGTGTTGGTCCAAGTGCTGGTCACTGAGCAATGCTACTAGTAACTGGCGGCACGGAGGGCTTTGTACCACTGATGACATTTGGCTTGATTGTTCAGCCAACTTCCCACCCAGCTTCCAATTCTCCAGCCCAAAGATCACTGATCTGGCTACTAGGACACCAAGGAACACCACGTCTGTGACCCTGCAAAATTCCAGGTATGGCGGCAGGTTGACCAGCTGTTAATTCTCCTTCATGCTTTTCATGCAGATGGGTTTGATATCTGCCTTTTCCAAAGACCTCGGAAACCCTTTTTACCACTTTGTCTTACTTTTGAGAGCACAACCCAGAATCACAGGCAAGGGTGACAGCAGACAGAAGCACTTGCAATGAGCCTGTCCCAGCAGCTGAGATGAATCTCACTGGGCCACTGAGGATTGTTCCTGGAGTCACACACAGAAATGCCAGGGTTCCGTCATGCATCCATATCTGAGTTGGTCTCAGGACTCCTTGTGCACCCAGGGATGCTCAGGGACAGTGTGTCCCTTTTACACACAGAGGCAGGAGTCACAGTGTCCCTCTGGCCTCTTGTTGCCACTCCAAAGGGGTGGGAGACACATCAGCCCTGTGGTGTGTCACCCTGCTCTGCACTCATCTGAGATGTCCCACGTCATGAGGAATGGACACGGGGAGCTGAATTAAGAAAGCGCAACCCAGTGCTGCATTCAGGCAGTTTCCCATGGGGTGTTACTTCCAACAGGAAGTGACCTCAGGACCTTGTGTGTGCCACAGGTTTTCATGGAACCCCAAGGAACAGTTGATGATGTTTGTGCTCACTCGTGTTCATGTCACACAGTATCACAGTATCACAGTATGTTTGGGATTGGAAGGAACCTCATAAGATCATCCAGTCCAATCCCCCTGCTGGAGCAGGAACGCCCAGGTGAGGTCACACAGGAACATGTCCAGGTGGGTTTTGAATGTCTCCAGGGAAGGAGACTCCACAACCCCCCTGGGCAGCCTGTTCTAGTGCTCTGTCACCCTCACTGAAAAGAAGTTTCTTCTCAAATTTAAGTGGAACCTCTTGTGTTCCAGCTTGGTCCCATTACCCCTTGTTCTGTCATTGTTTGCCACCGAGAAGAGCCTGGCCCCATCCTTGTGGCATTCACCCTTTATATGTTTATATAACATTAATAAGGTCACCCCTCAGTATCCTCTTCTCCAAACTAAAAGAGACCCAGCTCCCTCAGCCTTTCTTCATAAGGGAGATGCTCCACTCCCTTCAGCATCTTTGTTGCCCTACGCTGGACCCTCTCCAGCAGTTCCCTGTCCTTCTGGAACTGAGGGGCCCAGATCTGGACACAGTATTCCAGGTGTGGTCTCACCAGGGCGGAGTAGAGGGGAAGGAGGACCTCTCTCGATCTACTAACCACCCCCCTTGTAATACACCCCAGGATACCAGTAGTCTTCCTGGCCACAAGGGCACAGTGCTGGCTCATGGTCATGTAAACTCACATACATGATGTGGGTGCTCACATCTCATCTGTACAAAGCAAACACAGACTGCTGAACTACTCATTCAGTGTCCATCCATGGAGGGAAGAACAACCTCTGTGGGTGAGAGGCCAGTGCTGCAAATGGAGGTTGCGAGGGGCCAGTCCATGGTGATTGACCTGAGACTCCTTCCACGGGGTGTCCCGTGCACAGGGGCACAGCCCAGCCCCTGCTCTGCTGGTCCTGCAGGTCTCTGGCAGGAGCCTGGCTGTGAGAGGACACTGCTGTGTGCCAGCCCTGCACACACACACTGTTCAGCTGTACACTGATGTTTCATCTGTGGCCACTTCTATAAGAATAAGCTTGAGAGAAGCTTGGCAAGAAGATATAAACCATCATGCACTGCCCAAGGAAGATCACTTTTCCTTGTGTGATCTGAGGCCAGCTCTGTTACTGAGGCCAGCTCTGTCACAGCAGTGCCCATTGCCTGTCCCTGCCTGCGCCCACAGGGCTGACACACAGCAGGACGGTGACCAAGCTGCCAGAGCACTCAGGCCTTGCACCAACACCAGGGATGAGAAGGAGAGTGTGGGAGTGGAACCAGAACAGCTCTGGAAGAGCAAGCGCTGCTGCTCCCTGGCAGTGCTGCCATGCCAGAGCTGTTTTCCCCTCCACCCGCGCACAGTAACTGTCTCTGCAGCACCAAAAAGCACTTGCAGGAAGGATATAGTGAAAAGCAATCACAAAAGAGCCCTTTATTTTGTTTAGAGAAAAGGAGAGTACTGCTGCTCATTTAAGCAGCCAACAGTTATAAAAGAAAAGCCAACAGTGAATTAGCAAGGGGATGATAACATTATCACAATAAGAAAACAACCAACACCACCAGAAAATCCAGTTGACAGGCTGGGCTTGTAATTAGCTACATTAAAACTCCTGTATAGAAGAAGATGGCCAGTTTATTGCTTCTGAAAACAGAGAGATATGAGTTTGTACAGGGCATCCTTGAGCTCCTGGTTCCTCATGCTGTAGATGAGGGGGTTCACTGCTGGAGGCACCACTGAGTACAGAACAGACACCACCAGATCCAGGGATGGAGAAGAGATGGAGGGGGGCTTCAGGTTGGCAAACATGGCAGTGCTGACAAACAGGGAGACCACGGCCAGGTGAGGGAGGCAGGTGGAAAAGGCTTTGTGCCGTCCCTGCTCAGAGGGGATCCTCAGCACGGCACTCAAGATCTGCACATAGGAGAATAGAATGAAAATAAAACACCCACATACTATGAAGAGACTAACCACAATAAGCCCACGTTCCCTGAGGTAGGAGTGTGAGCAGGAGAGCTTGAGGATCTGGGGGATTTCACAGAAGAACTGGCCCAGGGCATTGCCCTTGCACAGGGGCAGTGAAAATGTATTGGCCGTGTGCAGCAGAGCATTGAGAAACCCAGTGGCCCAGGCAGCTGCTGCCATGTGGACACAAGCTCTGCTGCCCAGGAGGGTCCCGTAGTGCAGGGGTTTGCAGATGGCAACGTAGCGGTCGTACGACATGATGGTGAGAAGAAAATACTCTGAACCAAGCAAGAAACAAAAAGAGAAGACCTGGGCAGCACATCCTGCATAGGAAATGACCCTGGAATCCCACAGAGAGTTGGCCATGGATTTGGGGACAGTGGTGGAGATGGAGCCCAGGTCGAGGAGGGTGAGGTTGAGCAGGAAGAAGTACATGGGGGTGTGGAGGTGCTGGTCCCAGGCTATGGTGGTGATGATGAGGCCGTTGCCCAGGAGGGCAGCCAGGTAGATGCCCAGGAAGAGCCAGAAGTGCAAGAGCTGCAGCTCCCGTGTGTCTGTGAACGGCAGGAGGAGGAACTGGCTGATGGAGCTGCTGTTGGACATTTGCATCCTCGGACAGGAGGCACTGTCATAGGAGGAAACACTGTTACAAGTTAGGTGAGACTTTTTCAAGTACAATGAAAACTATTTTCCAAAGACGCTCCACCTATCACAGACAGAGACTCTTCTTTTTACAGGGCATATTCCTTCAGCTCTGTGGCCAGAGCCTTGTTTGATGCCTCTGCCTGCGGGCTCTTGATAAATCAATCCACCTCTACAGAACTGAGCAGGGACAGGGATCAGTCCTGGTGTTCAGCTTTCTAAGGTGAAACCACTTGTAATGCAGAAAGGCTTGTCAGCATCTGCACTGCCAATGCTATGGGATGGGAAGTGTCGAGGCAGTTTAAGAGTTCTATGTTTTTTACATTTGCTCCCCATTTCCCCTGTTGAGTGTTCTTGTGTTTCTTTCTGCTGCCCTCAGGGAGAACAGAGCGAGTCCTGCGAGACCAGAGGGTGCCTGTGGGTCAGTGCAGAGTGAGGGCAGCTGCTCTGTCCCTCTGTCTTGCTCCAGCTGCCCTGGGCTGGCACCTTTCTGAGATGGAGGCTGATCACACTCCCATGTTACCCTGAAAAGCCACCAGGCACTGCTGAGAGCAGAGGGATCCACCTCAGACCACGGCATGTGTCACCCTTTCCGAAGGTCTCAGCACCCCATGCTGAAAAGTCCCACCCCACGCCCAAGAAACATACCTCTCATTCCCCAGCCCCACAGACTGCATTGCCCACACCCCACAGGTCAGAGCAAAGCTGGGACACGTGTGCCCATGGACACACCTGCAGGAAAGGACCCACAAGATCAGGCTGTGACTCTGCAGCTGAAACTGCCATCCCCAGAGAGCTTGACAGCAAGAACAAGATCCCAACAGCAGTGACCCAGAGCAGGGGAGCAAGAAGGAAAATGCGGTGAGGGTGGGTGTGAGAGAGGCCAGGGCAGAGGCAGCCGGGCACTCAGACAGCGTCACCCTTCCCCAGCTGTGCAGCCACCTCCCAGACACCAACACTGCCGGGCAGCTGCTCTCAGCCCCTGTGCTCTGCAGAGGAACTGGAGCTCTGGCTGCACAGGAGCTGCTTCATGCCTTGGAGCCCCCGGCCCTGAGGGCAGAGGCTTTGCTGGGTGGGACAGGAGGCCAGGGGGCTGCTCACAGGAGGGATCTGCACTGCAGGGGGTCACAGGGACTTTTCTCTGTTCTCCCTCCCATAACAATTCCGGGTTTGGCTTCCTCTCATTTCTGATCATTTCCCTGCTGCCTGGAGATTGTCCCCTGGGAGGTGTTTCCCTGTCCATGTCTCTTCCCTGTCAGTGCTCACAGACCATCCCACCCTCTGTGCCCTCCCCCTGGCCCTACAGATCCTGCCTGTTCACAGGGCACTGCCTGGGGGCATCTTCCTGTCTGCAGGCTGGAAAACAGGACAGGTCAGACTAAGGCTGACGGGTCCAGCCAAGGTGATGCAGGTGCTGTGCACAGGCAGAGGGGTGGGGAAGCGATGTCATGAGCCTTCTGGCAGATGGACTGATCACTCACAGTTGCAGTTCAGGCGTCTCAGTGACTTGTTTAAGCATGAGAGCTCATTTTCATTTTATCCTTTCCTGCACCCCCCACCCCTTGGGAGAGGAAACTGAAAAGACAGGCTCAGGAAAGCTCCTTATCTGTCTGGCAATCCTTGCATTGATCTTCTCCTTGAGGCATCCCCTTGGAAAAATGCTGGGGCTGATCTGGATGTGTGAGCAACCCTGACCCACACAGCACCCTCTCCACAGCAGAGGCACCTTTCTTGCCCAGTAGGGTTTGCTCCTCCACCACATCTTCTCCCCTCAGTGTTGTTGGGATCTCCCGGGCAGGCTGAGCGCTGACCCTGGCAGGCGGCAGAGTCCCTGCCCGGCACAGCCCAGGGGTGCAGGGACCCTGCTCTGCAGGACAGCCCTGGGCACCCCTGCCTGCACATTTACATTTACACCCCACAGCCACCCTGTGGAGAACGCAGCATTCACGTCTTGTCACTCTGACAGTGCAGAAGGCAATCCCTGCTCTGCAGCACATCCTCTCCTCTGATCAGAGAATCTCTGGGAGCTGTACTTACATCTCTCGCAGGCTCTGCAATGTGACAGCTGTCTGAGATCCTACCAAGATTTGCAGATGCAATGCCCTGTAGCCACGGGCTTCATATCTCTGAAGATTTCTCTCCAAGTGACATCTCAGCATCCTCCCACCCCAGACTGTGTTTCCTTCTCTCTGCCTGTCTCCTGTGCCCTCGGTGCTGCAGGCAGAGCCCTCAGCCCTGCTGCGTGTGCAGAGGAGCTGCTCCTGGGCAGAGCTGTCTCTCTTCAGCGCTGCCGCTGCCATGAGCTCCCTGTGTCCCAGGAGCCCAGCCCAGCTCAGCAGCACAGGAGCAGCCCCAGGCGCTTTAATGACCCCTCTGGTGGGTTTGGTGCTGAGTCCATGGGCCTCAGACCCTGGAGGAAGTTGATGAAACCTCTCAAGAAGTCAAAGTCAGATTCAAACTCCAAAGTTTATTGTAAGGTTTATGGGTCACACTGAGGGACACTACTGAGAAACAATACTCAGGTTTGGTTAGAGAAGAAAACTGGAGGCAGAGATGACAGGTCAGGAAAAGCAAAGTAAAGTTCTCTCTGATGCTGCGTAACCCTGGATGTGTTTCATTAACCAAAGGGCCAAGATCTGACCCCCATCCCTGGGAACGCAGATCCTGTCCCTCCCACATTGCCCAGGGTCCTTCCTGGGACAGTGTGATGTGGGGCTGTGCAAGGCCAAGGGCAGGACTATGGTCCCACACCTCCCAGGTTCCTGGCTGGGGAAAAGGAGGGTTTGGAGCCCATTGACAACATTTCCTGACACGGGTGACTGAGGAGTCAGTGGGGTGAGGTGCCCTGTGGGACTTCACACTTACAAACCAGAAAGAGTTGGTCAGGATGGAACAGTCAGGGATGGAAAGTGGAGCTGAGGCTCCTGGGAGATGATCACAAGGCCAAGAGCAGGATTTCAGGAGAGCAAGCTTTGGCCTGCTGAGGGACCTGCTTGGGTCCTATGGGATATGACCTTGGTGTCTGCAGAGCTTTTCTCTCCCATTTCCTCCCTCCTCTCTCCCACCTGCTGTTGTGCAGTGTTTTTTACCCTTTCTCAAATACAATATCCCAGAGGTGCTGCCAGCATCACTGAGTGGCTCAGATTTGGCAAGAAGTGGGTCCATCTTGGAGCAGCTGAAATCGGCTCTGTCTGACATTGGTCAAACTCCTGTTGTCTTCCCAGAGAGGTGACAGCTGTAGCACACCCACACCTACCCCCAGTTCCAAGAGTTTGTCATGTAAACCCAATAGAGAGTGACAATGTGTTGGGTGTTACAAACTACATGATCATGTAGAAGAAATGGACAAGATCTTCTGTCAGCAACTCAAGGAGGAAGTCACCAGTCAATGAGCAGGTTCCTATGGGGAACTGTAATTGCTCTGACATTAGCTGGCCTGGCAAAGTGGCAAGTGCCATCAGTCCAAAGGATCTTGGGCCAACTGCTTAACGTGTCTGCATTGTGGGATAATGAGAGTGATGCTCAACTGGATCTGGAACTGGGAAACAAGGAATAGCTGGTGAGGGATGTGAACATCAGTGTCCACCTTGGCTGTTGTGACCCGGACTCAGTGGGGTCCCAGGCACCAGAGGGGAGGGAGGAAGGCCAGCAGCAGAGCACAGGCTGGTGGGCTCCAGAGGAGAAGACTTTGACATACTGGGGGTGCTGATTCAGGTGGTGCCATGGGAAGCAGCTCAGAAGGGTGAAGGAGCTCAGGAAATCTGATCAGCCTTTCAGGACAGGCTGCTCCAAGCACAAGAATGATCTATCTGAGAACCAGCGAAATGAAGCATTTATCTCGTGAGGGTGTTTGTCTGAACCGATGGAGCTGCAGGGCACAAAGGCAGCACACAGAGGTGGAAGCAGGGGAAGCTGCAAAGGAGGAATTCAGAAACCTTGTCCATGGATGTGGGGATGATGCCAAAGCTGCCCTGGACTTGGTACCTGCAGGGGAGGCTGAGGGTGGCAAGATGAGCTGACACAGCTTCCTTACAGAAAAAGACCAGGGTAACACAGACCTGCTGCAGAACTTCGTAAGAGTAGAATCAGACAGGACTGAGGTTCTTCATGGCTTCTTTGCCTCCACCTTCACCAGCAAGGTCTCCTGGGACTTTGTTCCTGAAGGCATGAGTCTGGAGAACACCCAGCAGTGGATGGGGCTCAAGTCAGGGGTGACCTGAGCAAACTCAGACACCGTTACAGAACAGGAGATGTGTCACTTGACCAGCTCCTGAACACAAGTATCACTGCGCTGTGGCACCTGAGATTGCCAGGAACACCCACCTCTTGGTCCAGAGTTGTGTGATTCCTCTTGAGGTGTCCTGGCCTGTCTCCTTGCTCAAGTGATGCTTTAGCACCCACTTCTCTGACACATTCAGTCTTTATCAGGAGATTCTCTAGATCAGTATATACTGGAGATTGTTGATAATAGCTGTTTTGGAAATGAGGGCATTGGGAGGGGGACGGAAATATAAGAAATCTGGCTTTATTATTATTTATCATGGATATGCTCTGTGTTTGGCAACAGTTCTGAAATCTCCCTAATCATTCACACCGGACTCAAAAGCTTTAGGAAAATGATGCACAGAGCCTTGGCTTGTAAGAGCATTTTAGATGTTAGCGAGCCCTCTGCTGCCGTGATCCTGAACTGCAGATACTGAGGGAATGAACAAACCTCTAATGGAATGAAAGGCAGAAGCAATACCAAGTTTCTGAGGGTGTTTGGGACCCCATGAAGGGCCATCACTGACACAGCTGTGAAGGAAACAACCAGTGCAGGTCCCTGTCCCTGGAGGCTGGTGAAGGAAAGACTTGGAGACACTGGTTCCAGGTGGTGAGGGCCATGTGGAGGTGGCTCTGATGCCATGTCAGCCCTTGATGCTTGTTCATCACCAGAATGGCTGAGCCCTGACCCCTGGGACCTGGTAGACTTTTCTCCAATGTTTTTCAAGGCTTTTCCTGTGGTCATTGTGAGTGTTTTGTGTTTTGGGGGTGGTGTTTATGTCAAGCGCTGTTGCTTTAACTACAAGGGTCTGGTTTTCTGTGGAGTTGGAAATGCCTGTGAGCAAATCACACAGTATCACAGTATGTTTGGGATTGGAAGGGACCTCAAAAGATCATCTAGTCCAATCCCCCCATGGAGCAGGAACGCCCAGGTGAGGTCGCACAGGAACATGTCCAGGCGGGTTTTGAATGTCTCCAGAGAAGGAGACTCCACAACCTACCTGGGCAGCCTGTTCAGTGCTCTGGCACCCTCACTGAGAAGAAGTTTCTTCTCAAATTTAAGCGGAACCTCTTGTGTTCCAGCTTGATCCCATTACCCCTTGTCCTATCATTGTTTGCCACCGAGAAGAGCCTGGCTCCATCCTCATGGCACTCACCCTTTATATATTTATAAACATTAATGAGGTCAGCCCTTAGTCTCCTCTTCTCCAAACTAAAGAGACCCAGCTTCCTCTGCCTTTCTTCATAAGGGAGATGCTCCACTCCCTTCATCATCTTCGTTGCCCTATGCTGGACCCTCTCCAGCAGTTCCCTGTCCTTCTGGAACTGAGGGGCCCAGAACTGGACACAGTATTCCAGATGTGGTCTCACCAGGGCGGAGTAGAGGGGAAGGAGAACCTCTCTTGATCTACTAGCCACCCCCCTTCTAATACACCCCAGGATGCCATTGGCTTCTGGGCCACAAGGGCACAGTGCTGGCTCATGGTCCTCCTGTTGTCCACCAGGACCCCCAGGTCCCTTTCCCCTACACTGCTCTCTAATATGTAATTTCCCAACCTATACTGGAACCTGGGGTTGTTCCTGCCCAGATGCAGGACTCTACACTTGTCCTTGTTAAATTTCATTAGGTTATTCCCTGCCCAACTCTCCAGCCTGTCCAGGTCCCGCTGGATGGCAGCACAGCCTTCTGGTGTGTCAGCCACACCTCCCAGCTTGGTGTCATCAGCAAACTTGCTGACAGTCACTCTATTCCCTCGTCTAAATCGTTAATGAATATATTGAATAATATTGGCCCCAGTACTGACCCCTGAGGCACTGCACTAGATACTGGCCTCCAACTAGACTCCGCACCATTGACTACCACTCTCTGGCTTCTCTCCTTAAGCCAGTTTGCAACCCACCTCACTACTCTATTGTCTAGACCGCACCTCCTCAACTTAGCTGTGAGGATGCTGTGGGAGACTGTGTCAAAGGCTTTACTGAAGTCAAGGTAGACCACATCCACCGCTCTGCCATCATCCATCCACCTTGTTACATTCTCATAAAAGGCTATGAGGTTGGTCAAGCACGACTTATCCTTGGTAAAGCCACGCTGACTGCCCCTAATAACCCTCTTATCCTTGATATGCCTTGAGATGGCACCAAGGATAAGCTGTTCCATTACTTTCCCAGGGACAGAGGTGAGGCTGACCGGTCTGTAATCACCCGGGTCCTCCTTCTTGCCCTTTTTGAAGACTGCAGTGACATTTGCTTTCCTCCAATCCTCGGGCACCTCCCCCATTTCCCAAGACTTGGCAAAGATGATGGAGAGTGGTCCAGCAATGACTTCAGCCAGCTCCCTCAGCACCCGCGGGTGCATCCCATCCGGACCCGTGGATTTATGGATGTCCAGACTATTTAATTGCTCCCTAACCCAGTCCTCATCGACTAAAGCAAACTCCTCCATTGACCTGGCTTCATCCGGGGTCTCAGGGGTACAGGGCTCCCCAGGACAGCCCCCAGCAGAGTAGACAGAGACAAAGAAGGCTTTCAGTAATTCTGCCTTGTCTGTATCTTCTGCCACCAGGGCACTCACCCATTCATCAGTGGGACTACATTGCCTCTGGTATTAGTTTTATCTGCTATGTATTTGAAACAGTTCTTCTGGCTGTCCTTGACCTCTCTCGCCAGCTGTAATTCTAAGGAGGCCTTGGCTATCCTAGCTGCCTTCCTACATCCTCTAACAGCAGCCTTATATTCTTCCCAAGGGGCCAGCCCCTGCTTCCACGACCTGTAAACTCTCCTCTTCTGCTTGAGCATACCCAACAGATCCCTATTCAACCACACAGGCCTCCTGGCTCCCTTCCTTGACTCCCTTCGTGTGGGGATGCTCTGATCCTGAGCGTGGAAGAAGCAATCTCTGAATGCAATCCAGCTATCTTGGGCCCCTTTTCCTTCAAGCAGTCTTGCCCATGGGATTTCCCCCAGCAATTGCTTGAAAAGGCCAAAGTTAGCCCTGCTAAAGTCCAGGGTTGCAATTGTACTTGCTCTTCTGTTCCTGCCACACAAGATGCTGAACTCCACCATCTCATGGTCACTGCAGCCCAGGCAGCCCTCAACCTTTACTGCTTCGACCAGACCCTCCTTGTTAGTGAGGATGAGATCCAGAGTGCACCTCTCCTAGTCGGCTCCTCCACCATCTGCATGAGGCAGTTCTCACCAATGTGCTGGAGGAACCTCCTGGACTGTGTCTGGCTGGCTGAATGGTCCTTCCAGCAAACATCAGGGAAGTTAAAATCCCCCACAACAACCAGGTGGGGAGATCTCAATGATGTCCAGTCAGGAACCATCTTTATACTTCTTCACCCCCCTCGCTCCCATTGTTTCAGGCCAATCTCTGCCTTTGTTTCTCAATCCGGGCTTAACTGCGCAGGCTTGAAAAGTCTTCGCCTCTCTTGCCAGCGCTTGTCTGCGCCTGCGTGGCCTCATTCAGGGGTATCTCTCTGGTCCATCGGGTGGCCTCAGGACCCTTGGCGAGCTTCTGGGCATGCTCTTTTTTGTTGTCCTTTGTTCGAGGGAGCGGGTGGGGGACAAGGTGTGACTGAGGCTGCAGGTAAGAATCCATCTTCTGGACAGCAGCGATTGTCCCTGGGTCAGAGAGACCCGTCTAACAATCCCTTTTAGGAGGTGGGGGCTGGCTTGGCTGAAGCAGCAGGCAAACTCCACACAGCAGCCATTGTTAGCAGTAGCCTTCCCGGCTGGAGACACCTGTGCACCACAATGCTTCTCCTCAGGCCTCTCTCTAAGTCACTGTCAGTCTGTTCTTGGTGGCGATGTTCAGGCAGATTCTGGTTTTGGACCGACTCTTACAGAGCTGGAGCAGATTCTGAGAGTTTGCTGTTCCAGAAAGGTTTGGCTGGTGCAGCAGCTGAGAGGTGATGGCCAGCTAGGATGGGTCCCCAGAGGGATGCTTTGGGACCGGTGGCACGTGCATCTCCCTAACCAGGCAGTAGAATGCGCTTTGGGCCCGGTAGAAGGAAGGTGGCAGAGGCAATGCATTGGAGAGCTGGCAGGCTAACACTGGGAGTTGGATGAGGCCACCTCCTTTAGCAAGTGAGTCACTGAACAGCTCACAAGCACTGTAATAGCGCACCTTGAGAGAAACTTGGTTGTCACTAAAGGGGGAAACGGTAGATTCTATTGCTGAAAACGGACTGTGTGGTTCTGTGAATGTGGCTTCAGCCTATTTCTTCAAAGGAGGCGCATACCTACTTAAGAAAACTCATGACGATCATGTTGAAAACTGTCCTGGTGTTGTGAACCGCCCCCCTCGTTTTGGGCTGAAGCGGAGCGGGGGAGCAATGGAAGGAACTGGTCGAGTCATGTGGCCACGAACTGACCAATAGGGGTATTCCATCCCATCCCATTCACGATTTCCTGCCTCTAAAAGCAGAGCACGTGGACTGGCTTGCTCTCTTTTCGCATCGGCTGCTCGGCGCATTGGTTGTTTTTCATCGGACTGCTTTCCTTCGTTCTGCTGTTCCTGCAAGCTGAAGTCTCCTGCTGTTTCCAGTTCAACTGTGGATCCTGCTGGACTTCAGGACTGGGTTTTCAATATTTGTTTCTGTGTTATTTTTGCCCTGTGTTCGTTTTCCTAGTCTTAGTAAACGTTTTCAAGTTTCCCAATTCTCTTTTCCTTTACTTTTCTCTTTTCCTGTCCTCCCCACATCCTAGTGAGAAGGAGGGGAAGGAGAGAGGGGGGGTTGCTGAAAGGGGATAAAGGGTGAAGGGAAACCATCTGTCACGGTTTGGATTGTCTCCCCACGATCAAACCAGGACAGATAATTGGTGCAGAATGCGGGCAAATTCGGGACTTGAGACATTTTTAGTGTTTTGGCACTTGTAAGGGCAGGGTCGGCCCCGCGCGCTCCTGCGCGCTGCCGTTTCTCCGCCGCCATCAGCCTTTGGCTCGGCGGGCACTGGCGGGCTCCGCGTTGCGCAGCGCGGGCACGAGGTGTCGCTGTCCGCCGTGTCTTGGATTGAGCGCGGCTCGGCGCCACGTGGCCACGCGGCAGGCTCAGCGTGGGGTGGCACGGGGAGAAAACGGGAGGTTTTAAAACTCATCAACAGTACCTTTGAATTCTCCTGGCACAGTGCCAACTCCTAGGATTATGAGACTCGCAGGTGTGGGTGTTTAGAGTATTGAATAGTGGTATTAACGTAGAGGTGAATTACTTTGATTTGAAAAATGCTGTGGTATATTTTCTGTAAGTTATTTGATACATTGTGCACAAGTATTCCTTGTTTTCTCTGGATGTTTCTTGTCAATAGAGTTTTACATTAGATAACAACAAAGAACTGGACCATGCTTATAACGGTACTCTGTGGTTTGGCAGTGGTTTACCTTATGGTAGTGCAACCAATAATGAGTTTCTGTTCCTTTCTGCTGTACCTTGAGAGACCGCCAGGAGAGCTGAATTCCAGTTATGTGTTTGCTAAATGGGCTAGTGAATCTTGGGAAAGTATTATTATAAATGAAGATGAGTTTTTGAGCCAATCAATTAATTTTATTGAACAAGCGAATTTACAACAAGCGGTAATTAGGCAAAACAGCGCTGGGTGACTGGGGGATCTCGGTTCCGCCAACGGGCACACCCTCCACTCTTCATGGGTGGTTATATAAATTATACAAGCGTTCATGCATTGGTTGATGCTGTTCACGGCCATCCAACAGCTCTCGGATTGGTGGAAGATGTCGCCGTGGAAGAAGTTGCTGTGGAAGATGTTGCCTTTTGAGAAACCGGACACTGCTGTTTTTCTGGCTTTGAGACGCTGAGTCACTGTGGGGGGCTTGTCCTATTTGACCTTGCTGCCTCATCCAGGCATTCAGGCCTTGGTTTAACTGCCACTACAACGTTCTACAAAACATAATCAAACTTGCACAAGCGCAGTTACTGCTTACAACAATATGCATAATATAATTGAATCCTACTCGATTTGTTCAACATTAACCATTTTGACTATCACTTATTACAATTCCCCCCCCTTTTTTTTTTTTACTCATTTATTTGTTGATCAAATCGAATTACCGCTTTTCGGGCTAGTAAGGTCATTTCAGCTTCTTCATCAGTTCCATGTTTCTGTAGCAGCATAAGGTGTACCCGCTCTACACGGTTTTTAACTAGTCCAATAAGTCGATTTAGGATACAGGGTCCAAAGGTTAGGGTGAGTAATAATATCATCAAGGGTCCAGCTACTGTGGATAGCAATGTAGTTAGCCACGGGGACTGAATAAACCAAGACTCGTACCACCCTTTTGCAGCTTCTCTTTCCCTTTTTCTCTGTTCCAGTCTCTCCCTTAATTTCACCATCGAGTCTCAGACTACCCCTGTGTGATCTGCATAAAAACAACACTCTTCCTTCAAGGCTGCGCATAGTCCACCTTGATGTAAGAAAAGGAGATCCATCCCTCTCCTGTTTTGCCACACCACTTCAGATAGCGAGGTTAGAGATCTCTCTAAAGCGGTTATGGAGTTTTCAATTCTCTCTAGGTCCTCATCTATCGCAGTCTTCAAGGAATTGAATCCTTGATTTTGTTGAACAAGTGAAGCTATCCCTGTTCCTGCTCCGGCTGCCCCTAACCCTAGCAACGTGGCTATAGTAATGGCTGTAATGGGTTCCCGTTTGGTACGATGGAGCCCTGTATCCCAAATATCATACATTACATTTTCTTGATGATACAATATCCTTGGGATGATGGTAACTAACATGCAATACTCTCGGGAACTGTTGAACACCTTTAAAGACACACATGGAGTAAATCCCGTCCTGGAACATATGCATTTTGTTCCATTCGGGGAAATAATATATCCTGTGGTTTCATTAAGGCTCGGTACGATATTCCCACAAAGTGGTCTCTTGGAGTTTGGTACTTTACCTATACAAGTCCCTATCCCAGTTACATGTTGCATAGTTATCCCTCTTTTCTGCTTTTCCCAAGGACATTGAATAGGCACAGACTCCTTGTTTATGGTATACCGACGATTCTCCCCTATAGCTTCATAAAAGGGTGGATTAACATTATAACACAACCAGCAACCAGTGGTTAAGTTGGGTTGAGTACAGTTTAGGGTTTGATAAGTAGCCTGGATAATTTCCCATAGAGGATTCAAAGATTCCGAGGCTTCAGTATTCAGAGATTTCAAGGCTTCAGTGACAGTTTCCTCTTTTACTCTTATATTCTCCTTCTCTACTGTCCTTGTCTCCTTACCCAGAGGGGGAGGGGATTTTACTACTGGATTGGGACCTATCGCTCGAGAGGTCGGTTTAAGTTCTTCTTTCTTTGTGAGAAATATGCCTCCTCGATCAGCACCCGGTTGATAATATCGCATTCCCCAGGTTTTCCCAACAAGCCATCCACTATGTTCAGGGTTTGTTATGTTAAGGAATATATATTCATACTCGCCATCACTGTCCCGCTCGTTTCGGTTGCGAGGATAACCGAGTTTTAGTCGGCGGCCTTGGTTCACGACTCCCGAAGGAGGAATGCATCCTACAGGTCCCCATCCAACCTTTAAGAACTTATCAGTATTTGCCGGAGGAATTGGCCAGCTTGAGGCAATCGTTTCACACCCCCAGTAAGCGCAGTAATAGTGTCCTGGGGTATTACAATACGAGGGCCCTGTGCTGGGGCACATATAAAACCCCATTTTGTTAAGGCATGGCTCAATCTGAACTAATTGGCAGAAGGTTGCAGTAAAAGAAGGTGACCCTGATGTGCTCTGTTGTTGTATGATCGTTTGGTCCTCCCATCGATAGAGGGTCCATTTAAAAGGTTGGTGAGAACTCCCCTGGTCTATTGCTATTATTACCGGTAAGGTAAGGAGGGTTAGGGAGAGCGACCCGGCCCCTGGTCGGCTGAAAATCAGCCAGTGGAGGTTCATTTTGTTGAGGGTTGTTCTGCTTAACGGAGCTGCTTTATTTTAGGAGTTTTCAGAGGCACTTGCCAATCCCCACAAGGATACCCCTCTGCCTTGCCCTGGGCCTACTCTGTTGCTTCAGAGTAGCCGGGTAAGTTTTCTTCTCGGCAGCAGTTGTAGTCTTCAGGGGACTGCCTCCTGAATCCTCTCCTTGTTCTGTCACAACCCACTTTCCAATACTCAACCCAATAGGGCTATTTTAAATACCAGGTTTTGGCCACTGTCCCGAATCCTCACAGGGTCTGGAACATTCCCGTATTTTTACTAAACGCTTCTTACACTTCCTCTTGGTTATTTCCCAAATGTCTGGACTTACGGGTCATACAGAAAGTACTGAATATTTTTACTACACTCTATGTTCTTAACTATAAGTTTCTCTCCTAACTGTGCAACAGTTCTGTACCAATCTCTTCTATAATGTCCGTATCTCGGCCAATTTTCCCGTCCAGTAATTTCCACAGTATTTCCACAGTATTTATGGTTTTTCCCAAACACTCATCACACCATCGTTCAACATAAGGAAACTTTTCCCACTGCTGTATCCCGCACCCGCTACACACACAACATACCCAAGGATTACATTGTTTGCGTACAGGACATGCGATATGTAACTTCCGCAATTCCTTACAGTTGTCCATAAGAAGCTTAGTATCTACGGCTATACGTCACGTGTCTGTTTCCTCCTGAAGGTCAGCTTCAACTCATCCGGTTCCCCGGTGACTTCCCAGTCTGTATGTAGGATAGGACCTTTTACTCGACTAGCGTGTGTCCATCCTCTTTCTGCGGCGCGGACTGCGGTATCTGTGGTGAGTAAAACAAGGAAAGGTCCCTCCCAGCGAGGGGTTAACGATGATTCCTTCCATGTTTTTACGAGTACTTGATCTCCCGGCTTAATACTATGTATTGCTACATCTAAAGGTGGTCTTTGAACCACCAGGCCTCGCTTTAACAGTTCTTGCCTCCTTCTCATGAGTTCTGTAAGATATTCTTGTAACATCTTTTCTTCCACTTTAGGGTGTTCGATTGGCTTCTCCAAATCATAGGGCATTCCATATAACATTTCAAAGGAGGAAAGTCCTGTATGGGCCCTCGGTTGTGTCCTTATATTCAAGAGGGCTAAGGGGCGGCACTTCACCCAGTTCATTCTGGTTTCTATCATTAATTTGGTCAGGTGCTTTTTAATTTCTCCGTTCATCCTTTCAACTTTTCCTGAACTCTGGGGGTGCCAAGGAGTGTGATACTCCCACTTGGTTCCCAGAGCTTCTAACGTTTCTGTAATTATTTTGGAAGTAAAATGGGGTCCTCTGTCCGAATCGATAACTGACATGATCCCATATCTAGGTATGATATGCTCTAATAATATTTTTACTACTGTCCTCGCAGTGGCCCGAGCTACCGGAAAGGCTTCAACGAAGTGAGTTAGGTGATCTACCAAAACTAGGAGACACTTATACCTGCCTACCTTCAGTAATTCCGTAAAGTCTACCTGAATCCTTTCGAATGGCTTTTTGGCTAGTTTTCTTCCCCCAGGGATTCTCTCCCTAAGGTGCTGTTTATTTATCCTTTGACATGTTAAACATTCTCCAACAATTCCTTTTGCTAGATCATACACCCCCATAACCATATATTTGTTAGTGAATTGATCTACCAGAGCCTGCACTCCCCAATGGGTTTGTCTATGAAACTCTCTCAGGACTTGCCAAGCCACTCCTTTCGGGAGCATTTCTCTCTCATCCGGTAGCCACCATTTCCCCTCTTGTTCGACTATTCCCATTTGCCCCAATTTCTCCTTTTCCTGATGTGTAAATCTCATAGCATACTTAGTTTGTACAGGATTCTGTTCGACTGCTTTTATTGCCAGTAGCGCAGCTTTCTTAGCTTCTTCGTCGGCTAAATTATTTCCTCTTACTTGCGTGGAAGTTCCCTTCCGATGGCCCTTTATTAAACTACTGCAATTTGTTTGGCCCCTCTTAATGCCTCCAGGGTTTGCTTTATTAAGGTCTCATGTTGTCGAGGGTTAAGATTGCGGGGTGACAATAAAACCCTGGCAGATGTGTTGGTAACCCCCTCTCCCCCCCACTTCCCCCTTGTGCCCATCCCTCTCCCCTTTTCCCACTCAGGACAGGCGATCGGGAGGGCAAGAAGGACAGAGAGAAGAGAGTTGGAAACATTAAAGATGTTTTACTAATGCTACTAATAAGAATAGAGAAAATAATACAAAATATACAAAACCAATCTTGAAAGTCTCAGCAACTGCAGAGCCGGCAACCAAAGTCCTGGACTGGACTCTGCAGCCAACCGGAGCTGGATTCAGTCTGTCACTAGGGCTCAGTTCACAAGCCCGCACCCAAAGTCCTGGACTGGACTCTGCAGCCAAGCGGAGCTGGATTCAGTCTGTCACTGGCCTCAGTTCGCAGGGACGACTAGCAAGGTCCTCTCCTAATGTCGGCCATAAGCAGAAGGGAAAAAGCAAAGGCAAAAGGAAAAAGGGCCGAGATCCTCGTGATCTCCCACTTTTATATGAAGTATTCACGTGAATCGAATGTTATACACAGTTGGTCAGTTTCTTGGTCACTTGTTTCTCGTTGCCCCTCTCGCGAGATGTCCATCCGTGCTTATCAATAAGTTTGCATTCCATTGCTAGGTTTACCAAAACATGTGTCTGGTTCTCCAGGAAAATGCAGTTAATATGAAGCTTTAGCTGACAGGCAAAATTCACTGAAAGAGAAACTTGGTTTTTAACAAAACCAGGACATTCCACCCCTTATAATATGCCGTTCACTGAATACTTAAACCTTATCAACAGAATCTATCAATACAATCTAATTACTCACTACTACTATATACATATATACATATGTACATATATACACAGGAGTAATTAATCAGTGGACCATCCTTTGACAAGTTCATTAAGTTCATTTTGTCACGACAGTCTCCAGGGCAGGAAAAATGGTACAAGTGCATCTCATGACCACTGTTTGTGGGTTAAAGACATCAACTTCGAAGAAGTTGTCAGGCGCCACTCGAAGAAGCTAGCTCTGGTTTCATCATCACTGTTTTGGTCTGAAAAACACTTATTAAACACTGTTAGCATGGCAATTCACATGCAGTTCAGTATTGCATATTTTCACCTAAACTCAAATCCCCTTGGGGTACACACCGAACTTCTCCATCCTTAAGCATCACCCACCAGGTGCTGCCAGGTCCCTGGGCAGAAACAATCCCACGAATGGGCTTGACTTTGCTGAGCCAGGATTAACCCAGACTGCCTTTCCTAACATGTTTTTCACGTGTACTACAGGGACTTTATCTCCTTCTACAGTCTGTAGAATTTCTGATTGGGCAGGCCCGGCTCGATTGGTTCATCCCCTGGTGTTGACCAACCAAGTGGCTTTTGCTAAATGTGAATCCCAGTTTTTAAAGGTTCCACCACCAAGTGACTTTAGTGTAGTTTTTAGCAAACCATTGTACCTTTCAATTTTCCCAGAGGCTGGTGCGTGATATGGAATATGATATACCCACTCAATACCATGTTCTTTGGCCCAATTGTCTATATTGAAATGAATACCGTTGTCTGATTCAATTCTTTCTGGCATACCGTGTCTCCAAGGACTTGCTTTTCAAGGCCCAAGATGGTATTTCGGGCTGTAACATGAGGTACGGCATATGTTTCCAACCATCCAGTGGTTGCTTCCACCATTGTAAGTACATACCGCTTACCTTGACGTGTTTGTGGAAGTGTAATATAATCAATCTGCCAAGCTTCTCCATACTTATACTTTAACCATCGCCCCCCATACCGTACAGGCTTTAACCGTTTCGCTTGTTTGATTTCGGTGCAAGTCTCACATTCATGAATAACCTGTGAAATAGTGTCCATAGTTAAATCCACCCCTCGATCGTGAGCCCATTTATACGTTGCATCTCTACCTTGATGCCCTGAAGCATCATGAGCCCATTGGGCTAGGAAAAGTTCACCTTTATGTTGCCAATCCAAGTCCACCTCAGCTACTTTAATCTTAGCAGCTTGATCTGCTTGTTGGTGGTTTAGATGTTCCTCGGTGGCTCGACTTTTAGGCACATGAGCATCTACATGCCGAACTTTCACAGGCAGGCTCTCTAGCCGAGCAGCAATGTCTTGCCACAGTGTGGCAGCCCAAATGGGTTTACCTCTGCGCTGCCAGTTGCTTTTCTTCCATTGCTGTAGCCACCCCCACAAGGCATTTGCCACCATCCATGAGTCAGTGTAGAGATAAAGTATTGGCCACTTCTCTCGTTCAGCAATGTCCAAAGCCAGCTGGATGGCTTTCACTTCTGCAAATTGACTAGATTCACCTTGTCCTTCAGTGGCTTCTGTAACTTGTCGTGTGGGACTCCACACAGCAGCTTTCCACCTTCGATGTTTTCCTACAAGACGACAGGATCCATCTGTGAACAGTGCACACTGCTTATCAGTCTATTATACTCTTATCAGAGTATTATACGGTGGTGCTTCTTCAGCACGTGTTACCTCCTCCTCATCTGGAGACATCCCAAAGTCTTTGCTTTCTGGCCAGTCTGTAATCACTTCTAAGCTCCCTGGGCGATTGGGATTTCCAATTCGAGCTCGTTGCGTGATCAATGCAATCCATTTACTCCACGTAACTTCGGTTGCGTGATGTGGAGAGGGAACCATCCCTTTGAACATGCAGCTCAGCACCGGCAGTCGAGGTGCCAGGAGGAGCTGTGCTTCAGTACCGATCACTTCTGAAGCAGCTCGAACTCCTTCCTATGCTGCTAGTATCTCTTTTTCAGTTGGAGTATAGTTGGCCTCAGATCCTTTGTATCCTCGACTCCAAAAACCTAATGGTCAACCTCGGGTTTCTCCTGGTGCTTTCTGAGGCTCCAGGTAAGTCCATTATCTCCGGCTGCGGTGTAGAGTACATTTTTAACATCTAGTCCAGTCCGAACTGGTCCAAGGGCCACCGCATGAGTTATCTCACGCTTCATTTGTTCAAAGGCTTGTCGCTGTTCATGGCCCCACTCAAACTGGTTCTTTTTACGAGTCACTCGATAGAGAGGGCTCACAATCTGGCTGTAGTCAGGAATATGCATTCTCCAAAAACCTACAACGCCCAAGAAAGTCTGTGTCTCCTTTTTATTAGTAGGTGGAGACATTGCTGCGGTTTTGTTGATCACATCCATTGGGATCTGACGACGGCCGTCTTGCCATTTTATTCCTAAAACTGGATCTCTCGGGCAGGTCCCTTGACCTTGCTTCGTTTTATGGCAAAACCAGCATCCAAAAGAATCTGAATTATTCTCTCACCTTTCTCAAAGACTTCTTTCACTGTGAATTATTCTCTCACCTTTCTCGAAGACTTCTTTCGCCGTGTCGCCCCATACGATGACGTCCTCAATATATTGCAGGTGTTCTGGAGCTTTACCTTGCTCCAGCGTGGTCTGGATCAGCCCATGGCAGATGGTAGGACTGCGTTTCCACCCCTGGGGCAAGCGATTCCACGTGTACTGGATGCCCCTCCAGGTGAAAGCGAACTGCGGCCTGCACTCTGCTGCTACAGGAACAGAGAAAAATGCATTAGCAATGCATTGCGAGATGTCCATCCGTGCTTATCAATAAGCATTCCATTGCTAGTTTTACCAAAACATGTGTCTGGTTCTCCAGGAAAATGCAGTTAATATGAAGCTTTAGCTGACAGGCAAAATCACTAAAAGAGAAACTGGTTTTTAACAAAACCAGGACAGAAGGACTTCGGCCTTTCATCGCAGGCTTAAGTGCTGCAGCCAAGGCCGCAGCGTGGGCTTGAGCATGTAGTTTTGCCTTTTCTACCTCTTGTTGCGTGATCGGTACCCGTGTGCAAGCTTCCACCATCTCTGCTAGAGAAGCAGTTTTTCCCAAAGCGGCTCATATCTGTTGGCATTGGGTGTTTGCATTCATCATGGCCAAATCTTTCCCCACAGCAGCTTTTGCCTCTGGAATCTGGTTAGGAGAAGCATCTATAGCTTCTTTTAAACGGTCCACAAACTTCATATATGGTTCCCCAGGATCCTGCTTTATTGTAGAATAGGGTGGCACAGGGTTACCTATATTGGGTAACTCACTGCTGCCAGAGCAAGCCCTTGCGTTTGCTGCAAAACCCTTGGATTATCATTACTATCACTGCTATACAATTCCCTTGTGCTTCCCTGTGGATCAGTAAGTCGACGCATATTTGCAAACCCATCTAACCCAGTCTCCAGCCCTTTTCCATACCACGATCTCAAATATTCATCTGCTCCTCTTACAGACCACATCCCACCTTCAACACATTGTCTAGCCCATTTTTGTGTTCGCTCCCTTTTAATACGGAGCTCCTCAGGAGTGAGGTCTAATTCCGCCCCCTCCCTTTCCTGTTTTCCCCGTTTTTCACATCCCCTGCCAGTTGCCTCCAGCCCGTCCTTCATCGCATCTGACGCCTTTTGATATGCTCTTAACCACCAAGTTTTACTGTTACCGCCATCTAGTCGCCTCACGGTGTCTAGAACTTCTTGCATCTGGCTCTCCTGCCGTCTCAGTAAGTCCTTCGGGCTCTGCACGTGGCTCTCCTGTCGCGGTTGGGACGGACAAGCGACATGGACCAAGTTCTTTCAAGATGAAAGGAATGGATGCTATTGATTGCTATAAGTGCATTTTTATACAATTCTACCAGTTCATGTGTCTTTTCACTCTTGGTTACAAGTTACAGCACTAACATCTCACTGGTTAATTTTGCTGTCATCCATGTTATTCTTCTATCCCCTTCTCTCTCACGGGTACATCTCTCCTTTCTCACGGGTACAACTCCATATCTCCGGATACTCCTTTACTCCCATCCTCCTCAAGGGTAAATCTTAATATCTCCAAGGCTGATCTCTACTCCCATATTTTCTGACAAGGATTCCACAGACCCGCTGTAGTTTCCCACACTCTCCTCCTGGAAGCCAGGGCGATTCTGCGGTGCTGCATTCTCGTGCTCCACCGGGTCCTCCGGCAACGGCACTTCAGCTGGATTAACCTGTCCGGGCTCATTGAACCTTGCTGGTTGCTGCCGTTGCTCGTCGCAGGCAGGCGATGGCTCAAAGGGCGCAGAGGGTATAATTTGCTCTCCGCCCCAGAAATCCAAATCTGACACGGGACATACCAGCGGTATCGATTGTTCAGAGTCCTCGGAGGGGGGG
Organism: Columba livia; assembly: GCF_036013475.1. NCBI lineage: Eukaryota > Metazoa > Chordata > Aves > Columbiformes > Columbidae > Columba > Columba livia. Next base: position 336,316 of record NW_027043141.1, read on the forward strand.
CAGCTCGCGGCGGGCGGCTCCGGGGGGACGGCACACAGCTCCGGCTCCGCTGAGACCTCCTGCATCAGCCGCCTGACCTCCCGCCACGGCCCGGCGAGGTCGCAAGCCTCGCGGCTGCCCCTTGTGACCGCGTCCCACAGTTCGGTCCCTGTGTCCTCCCGTGTACCGGGAGAAAAAAATCCGTCGTCGAAGGGGACACACGCCTTCCGCTGGGCGAATCGCAGCAGGCGCTTTAACGCGTCTGTTTCAAAACACCTTCCTGTTCGTGCAGCCAGCTGCAGAATACTTTGCATTATGATTTTTCTTCCGCGGATGCCGTGTTTCCCACGCCACCTGCTTCTCCGCAGGCCTGCTTTCCGCTATTCTTCAAGCGCAGGGCTAACTTCGCCCTCCAGGTGCCTTTCCTGGCGTCTTCACGTCCCAACGATCTTGCTTCGATACGAAGTATCACGTCGGGGTCACCAAAATGTTGCTCTTTCCACGCGAGACACGGAACCTGACACAGCAATGTGATGTTCACAGAGTTCGCTTTATTGCCGGAGCGGGCTGGCTCTATAGCAAAGCTGCCCTGTCCACGCGCCTTACAACAACGCTCCTTTAGTTTCTTCTGTCTCTGGCTTCACCTCTCAGCCAGGCTGGCGACAGCCCCATCCCCCCGGGGCGGGGGGGCTCTGCCACTACAGAAAAGCAAAGATTGGTGAGAAGAAATAAGGCAAAAAGACAAGGGATTACAATTACCCACAGGAGGGAAAACCCTGCTTATAGATCTTATGGAAAATAGCCCAGGAATTAAATGTCACCTCATGCTGGATATGTGGGGGGTCTCAAATGACTGACACATCGGATGAACCTCTTGTAAGCTAGTGTCGCGGGTAAATTCATCAAATACCTCTATTGCTCCCACTTGGTACCCAGGTCCACCTAATGGATATTGGTCTCGAAATGGTAGCCTGGTGGAAGAAAACAGGGTTCGTGATAGCATGTGCATTTCTGGGTTTACTGTTTGTGCCGTGTATGATCCTGTGCTTTATTCGGTTAATACATCCAGTAGTCCAAGGCATGCAAATCTCAGGCATGCCCTATAGATCCTAAAAAGGCAACTTAGCAAGATTTGTCAGGAAGCAAAAATTCAATGGGCTCAGGCCTTGCCAATAGTGGTGTTGTGTATTAGAATTAAACCTAGGAGCGGAATGTCAGTAGGTCCATACGGAATTCTGTATGGCAAGCCATATGAAGCACCGGATCCAGATCCAAGTGTACATGTAAAAGGTAATCAGGATTTCTACAATTATGTGTTGCCTCTCGGCAGGACACTGAATCAACTCAGATCCGCACTAGTGTGGAATCGCCCACTAGCACTTGAGAATCCGGTACATGATACAGAGCATGGAGACACGGTGTATACAAGAACTTGGAATAAAGGAACTTTAAAAGAACGTTGGGACGGACCCTATCAAGTACTCTTAACCACATTAACCGCAATTAAGGTTGCTGGAATAGACTCCTGGATACACTACACCATTCAACACAAGAACCGAGAGGTTTTTGACACCTGCTTTCTTGTCGGTGTCCTACTGAGCACTAGCACAAAGCCAAGAGTGTTGCTCAGCAGCACCAACCACGTCTGCCAGGAATTAGTCTTCAACATGAACCAGGGGCAGCAGAAGGCAATCACCAGCACCACAGACAGCAAAGGAGAGGTCTGCAAGATCCCGTAAGGCTGGAATAGACTGTTGGCATCTGCTCTCCACGGCAAAACCGGAGGAGAGCGTAGAGGGAAAAGACATAAAGTAATTGACCGTGAAAAATGCGTGGCGAAACACAGGAGGTTCTGACACAAAAAGACCCTCCCGGGAGCAAGCCATGACTTCTGGATCCAGCATCTCTGGCCCGGGATGAAGGCTTGCCCATTGCCGTGCGGCCACTTGGGGTGCAAAGCTGGGGTTTGAGAGGGGCTGTTGCCCCCCAGTGTCTTGCTCTGCCTGGAGATGTCTCTGCAGAGGTCCCTGGACAGGATGCCGCTTCCTCAGTCAGCGCTGGCAAAAGCCATCTGGGGACACGCTCCGTCCTCTGGAACTCTTCCTTGTGTGACTCGCAGCCCACGTGTGACAGCGCTGCTCCAAACTTGGCCATCTCCAAGGACCGGCTTTCTTTGGGATGTGGGGTTCACTCTCAGAGGAATCATGGCAGCCCTGCTTTCTGTGTTGGGGTCTCCCTTTCAGCTATGGAGCAGCTTCAGTTCTCCGTGCAAAAGGATCTTGCAATGGCTGTGTAGATAGCAGCAGCGTTTCTGAAGCATCAGAGGAGATGTCAGAGCCATCAGGCTGAGGGACGGGAATGCCAGCAAAAGATGGCCCGTGTTTCAAAAGGGAGGCAGCCGTGCCAGCTGGAGAACCTCTCTCGCAGCTCCATCCCCAGCAAAGAGCTGTCTCTAGAGCAGTTCGTGCTGCTTACAGGCAAGATCAGCCTTTGCATTTGAACCACCTCCTTGCAGAGGTGACAGGAAACATACTCTGGTTTATGTCGTTCTAGCTGCAAAGGCCAGGACAGTGTTCATGGGGGAGCAAGCGATGAGCACATTTCCTGGTCAGCAGCCGCTGGCTCGTGCCAACGGTCAAGAGAGGCAGAAGAAATCCCTTCAGCACAGCTCCCTCTCAAAAGACATCCTTCTGCTTGATGAACCGCAGGGAAAGGCGTCCTAAACCAGGCACTTTGACCTTGTTTTCAGCCCAGGTTCCCAGTGCTGGTGCACTCGTGAGCCAGTCGCTGCACATCTGCCACCAAGGGGAATCGCCTCCGAGGCCAACTGTGCCGTGGGGAAAGGAAAGGGTGAAACGTGGGGAGAGTTTGATTTAGTGCACAACACGGATAAAGCCATTCTCTCTGCAATTAAAACTGAGGGTGTTTAATTCAGTGAAATGAGATTTCATTCCCCGTGACCTGTGCGACTGTCTTTTGAATCTGGGCACGGGCTGCAGTGACCTGCCACAACATTTGAGGTGTCACCAGCTGCATTGTGGGTGGTAAAGTGGGAAAGGCAGGAGGGAGCCTCAGCATCTCCCATCCCGTGGGTGACTTCATCACAAAGGACCAGGGCGGCGCCCGCTGGCTCCTGGGGCGGCTGTTGCCGGGCAACAGAGACACTATATTGTCCCCTGTCACCTGTGCCCCTCGCCCATTTGGTCACTGGCCGTGGTGGGATCACTTGCCGTGGTGGGATCACTGTGGTGGTGGACTCATTTTGGCAGTTGGATCGCTTTTGGTGGTGGGATCACTACTGGTGGTTGCATCACTTTTGGTGGTTTGATCGCTTTTGGTGGTTGCATCACTTCTGGTGGTGGGATCACTTTTGGTGGTGGAATCGCTTTTGGTGGTTGAACCGCTTTTGGTGGTTTGATCACTTTGGGCACTCGGATCGCTTTGGTGACTGGAGCGCTTTCATCACTCGGATTGCTTTCGGCACTTGGATCTGTTTTGGTGACTGATCGCTTTCTGTGGCAAGAAGGAGCAGGAGAAAGGCTGCTGGCTGCCCATCCCTCCAAGATCACCTCCGGACAGAAAAGCTCCCGTCTTCCCACATCAGGCTCCGTGTTTTCCGGCAGAGCAGCAGCGATGGCCACACTCGGTCTGCTGGAGATGCTGAACGCCGCCATCGGGACACCCAATTTGGGGGTTGTTGACTTCGTGGCGCTTCACAAGTTGCTCGAGGCCATCATCGGGCAGCTGGGCCAGCAGCAGCTGTCTGTCCTGGAGCCAGGGCAGAGCCCGGCCCCCGGCCTGGCAAAGGACCAGGACAGCAAGGACCAGCCTGGCCAGGAGAAGGAGGAGGACGGAGCCCTGGGCACAGGGCAGCAGCTCTGGAAACCAGAGGAGCAGCTGGAGGGGACCGGGAGCAACTCCGAGGTCTCCTCCATGGCCAAGGAGCTGATGCCAACGACAACCGAAGAGGAGGAGAGAGCCGTCTCCAAGGTAGATGCTCTTGCTGGTCCCTGGGTGCTCCCCCACGAGACGCCCCCTCCTCCGGGCTCCGCGCTGCCGTCGTGCCGCCCTCAGCCCAAGGGCTGGGTTAAGCCCGAGCTCCCGCAGCAGAGCACAGCGGGTCCAGGTCCCCAGGGACCCTCCCCTGGGCTCACCCCCCACCCGCTCTCCCAGAAAAGGGCTTCGCTCCAGCACCTGTGGGAGGAGATCAACAAGTTTAAGGAGGCGCAGTGCGGCCTGGCAGAGGACGTGCGGGCCATGCAGAAGGCGCACTCTGGCATGGCAGAGGACATGCGGGAGATGCAGGAGGCCATGCAGAAGGCGCATTCTGGAATGGCAGAGGACATGCGGGAGATGCAGGAGGCCATGCAGAAGGCGCATTCTGGAATGGCCCAGGACATCCAGGAGATGAAGGAGGCGCATGTTGGCCTGGCAGAGGACATGCATGCCCTGCAGGAGGCGCATTCCGGCCTGGCCGAGGACATCCAGGAGATCCAGGAGACGCTTGGCCTGGTGAGCATCCCCTGGTGCCCCGGGAGGGAGCTGGGCCCTCGTCCCTCCCCGCTCCTGCTGCCCTGTCACACTGTGCCCGTGCCCCACGGCCATCGGTGTCAGCAGCGTGAAGGGCAGCAGGAGGGAAGAGTGGGAAGGGTGTCCCAGGAGTTGCTAAGGCACTTTTGAACTAGAGAGCCCTCAAAACAGATCCAGGGGAGGGGAAGGAGGGGAGATAAAGCTCTGCCCGTGCAGTTCAGCCACGGCCCCCAGGCACAGCCCTGCCCAGCGTCCCTCTGTCTCCTGCCCCAGTTCATTTGGGGATACTCTTTAAATCCCACTCCCACATCTGAACGGGTGTCCCTCTCCTCGCCCAGCTCCAGGGGAAGCCCCAGGACGCTGCCGGGCTGCGCAGGGACAGGAGGCGGCTGCGTCCCCCGCTCCCTCGGGGACACCAGCCCTCCTGCCTCGGGGCACAGCCTGTGGGGTGGGGTGCTGGGCACTGATGCTGCGGGTCCCATCCCTGGGTGTCCCATCCCCCCAGCTCCATGGCTGGGCTGACCCCGTGATCCCTTTGCATTTGGGCTCTCATGTTCAACACGAGTTTGGCCCTGTGAGATGGTGGTTTGGGGACAGGGACTGGGGACATGGCGGGGGGTTCTGGGGTCTGTCCTCACGGCTGCCCAGCTGCCAGTAAACGTGCTGCCCTTTGCCTCTTCTTCCCAGGAGGGCGGTGGGGGCCAGTCTGCCCCTGCTGAGCCCACCCAGGTGGCCATGGACAGCCAGGCCAGGAAGAGCTCAGCACTGGGGCCGAAGGGACGTGGGACACGGCCTGGGATGGAGACCGGCAAGGGGACTGCAGGGTCTGGCTCCCCGGGGATGCGAGCAGGGACACAGGGGGAACCAGCGACCCCTGTGAAGTTGTCAGGCGCTCCCTCTGATCACACGAGGTCTATTGGTGCCGGCGCCACCACCCCGGGGATGCAGGCAGGATCCCGGGGCACCCAGGCCAGCACCTCGGGGCTGGAACCAGGATCCCGGGGCACCCAGGCCAGGACCTGCCTGGGGACACAGCCAGGGGCCCCTGATGCCCAGGCCAGCACCTCGGGGATGCAGCCAGGATCCCCTGGGACCCACACCAGCACCCCTGGGGTGCAGCCTGGGTCCTCCAGCTCCCAAGCCACCATCCCAGGGGATGCCCAAGAGCCGGCCAAGCCCTGGGGCTCCACCAGCACCTCCAGCTACGAGTCGGAGATGCGGGAGGTTCTCTCCCAGGTTGGGCAGCTCGGCCACCTCTGCACTGGTCTGAAGGAGCAGGTGGAGCAGCTTAAATCTACCAAAGCAGAACATGCGGATCTTGAGAACTTGCGCCGGCTCTTCCCGAAGGGAGGTGAGAGCACGGGAGGACTGGCGGGGGTTGTTTGGCGTGGGGTCACCCTGGGTCAGGGGCTCGTCATGCTCAGAGACCCCCTCACCGACAGCACATCCCCTTGCACCATGTCCCTCTAGGCCGGGAGAGCATCACCAGCATCCTGGCCGACCTCAGGTGCCAGGTGTCCTTCCTACAAGACATGGCCAGGGCCCTGCACGGGGAGGAGGAGAAGGTGAGCCGGCAGCAGTCCCCGAGGGGCTGCGGGGATGCCAGTTTGGGCAGGGAGGGGGCAGCCGAAGGGTCCCCGTGCCGGAATGACACAGGGGGCTGTGCCCTCACCGCCCCCACTGCCGTTCCCAGATCAGCAAGGCGGAGGATGCTCCCAGAAAGACGAGGGGGGCTGGAGCCGGCAGAAAAGCAGCCGGCAGCGGCCAGATGACCCGACAGCCGCGGTAAAAGGATGGGAGAGGGTTTCCTACCCCGCAGGGCTGCGAGGGATCCTGGGGTCTGGGAGCATCCCAGTTTGGGGGCTGAGGGACACCCCCACGAAGGCTAAGCCTGCCCCTGCCCCCATCTCGCTGGCCAGGCCCAAGGGACAGAAGGTCAAGGCAGAGCGGAAGGAGCTGGGGAAGCAGCCGGAGCCGACCCAGGCCGAGCTGGAGCAGTTTGCGGCCAAGTACGTGAATAAGTTGGTGATGGAGACAGCGCAGCAGCTGCAGGCAGAGGTGAGGCCCGGGGGCAGCGCTCCCAGCCCCCGCTGGCTCGGGGGGAGTCCTGGCGGGGTCCCGGCCACGTCCCCTGGCTGGATGGGGCCATGGAGCCTCCACGGCACCTGGGCTTGTGGGCGGCATCCAGCCCGGCTCAGAGCTGATTCCTCCTCCCCTGCCAGCAGGTGGACGAGCCGAGGGCGACAGTGCAGAGCGGGGGACACGAGCACGCAGGGTGCCACTTCTGCAGCCCGGACACCAGGGTGCTGCTGGGGAAGCTCCTCCAGCGCTGCGAGAAGCTCGAGGAGCAGGTGGAGTCCCTGGCCCAGAAGGCGGGCGGCAAGGTGGACAGTTATCCAAAGTGGAGGAGACAGGTAAGGAGATGCGGTGTAGGGGGCTTGAGCTGCCAGGACCCCCCAGGCATTTCTGCTTTGCTCTAACGTGGGGGAGCCCCTCGCTGCCCCCCTAATTGGCTTGTCGGAGTCAGCAGCACGGAAGGGAATTAAAGCCTTGGCGCAAATGTCCTGCTTGCACTGAGGGCCCGTGGCCATCAGCCAAAATACCCTGGGTCTGCCCCCGTGGGGCAGCCACCCCCTTGCTCAGCACCGCCTTGTCCTCTTAGTCCCTGCAGCAGGACGAGCAGCTCAAGTGCCTCCAGACCAGCATCGTGCAGCTCCAAAAAGGCTACGAGAAGTTGAGCTCAGACCTTGCAAACCTGCAGCAGGATCGCCAGCAGGAGCAGAATGACGTCAAGGTGGGTGGCTGTAACGCGCAGGCAGAGCCCAGGCTGGGACCCCAAGGGGTCTGTCCCCCTGCCACCCTGCTCGCAGCCCTGCACAGCTTCCCCATGCCTTTCCTGGAGGTTTCTGATGGGGTGGGGAGGCAGGGGGTGCTCGGCTGGCCGGGGGCAGCTCCGACCCTGCCGTGGCATCACGGGCTGCTGTCTGCCTTGGAAGGCTCTGTCCCAGGCCCTGGGGAGGCTGGAGAAGAAGCAAGCAGACAAGGAGGAGCTGCTGGTGCTGGGAATCGATGAGGTACGGGCTCAAGGGGCCCCGGTGCCAGTCAAGGGTGTCCCGGGCAGGGTGACAAACACCCCTTGTCCCTTGGGTGCCGGCTGGCAGAACCAGCCAGGGGGAGGGAGGATTTCTAGCCCGGCTGCAGGTCCCTTGCCAGGTCCCTCTGTGGCCCCGAGTCCCTTCGGCTGGTGGGACCAACGCCACGGGGGTGATGGGGTGAACAGGACCACGTAGCCACTTCCCCTCTCCTGTTGTCTCTGCATCCTGTCCCCACCGCTCTCCTGCCTTTCCCTGTTGCTAGAAAGCAGACAAAGCCGCCCTGGCTGACAAAGTCAGTCGCAGCCAGCTTGAGGCGTGCGTGGAGCGGCTGACCAAGATGATGGAGGAGGTGACGAGCCGGGTGACGGGCCAGGAGAACGGCTGGCTCCAGTTCCAGAAAGAGCTGCAGAGACAGATGGACTGCAAGGTGAGGGCTCGTCCCCTCCACGCAGCACTGGCACCTTGGGGCCTGGCAGCCTAAGGCAGCATCCTTGCGAGGGTCCCCCCTCCCGGCTGTGCCCCCGGGGACCGCCATGTCCCATCCTGGGGTAGCTGGCTGAGGGTGTCACCCGTCCACAGCTGGACCGCCGGGAGCTGGGGGCGTTCCGGAAGCAGCAGGAGGAGCGGTAGAAGAGCCTCAGCGGGCAGCTCCAGGAGCAGGCGCTGCAGGCAGAGCGTGACAATGCCGCTGGGATTAGGAAGTGAGTGCGATGGGGACAGTGGCGGCTTTGGCAGTGCTGGCCCTGTTCCTGCTGGCTGTCCCGGCTCGTGCCGGTGTGGTACCTGGCGTGGGAGCCATGTGGGCAGCGCCCCTGGGGATGCTGAGCAAGTGGCTGTGCCTTGTGCTCCTGCCAGCTGCAGCTTCGCAGCGATAGAGGCGGCACAATGAGGGGCACGTGTGGGAGGAGCCCTCCTCAACCAGTCTTGGGGGGTGGGTGCAGAGGCTTTTTGTGGCTGGTGTGCAGGTGGGGCTGTGCCCCCCAGGAGCTCCCCAGCCCTTTTCTCCCCCCTCCAGGCAGCTGCTGCCTGGTTTCCATTGCCTGTCCTGTGACCGGCCCCTCAACATGCTGGCACCTGGACCGTGAGTAACTGCCCCCTGAACAGGGAGCACCCCCCAACCCCTCCCTGGCGTCGAGTGACACATGGGGTGCCACCTGCCGGGCCCTGAGCACCCCCATGTCCTGTCCCACAGGGAGCGGACGGGCGAGTGCAGATACCCCACTGTTCCTCGGAGCTGCGGGGGCCCACACACCGTCACGCCCCCGCGCTTCCAGCCCCAACCGCCCAGCACCCCACGGCCGTCCCCATCCAGCGCCCGCCGCCCCAACAAGGTAGGGATGACAGAGGTGGGGAGGGGGATGCTGAGCCTGCGGGGGGATCTGTGCCTCAGTTTCCCCAGGGAGAGCTGGCTGGGGGAGGGTTGCTGGGGGATGCGGAACGGGGCCCCGTGTTTGGGTCACACGCTCTCCCCTTCCCAGAAGGACGCGATGCAGCTGTCGGGCCAGGACGGCACTGACGGGAAGCGGCAGGACGAGCAGCTCTCCATGATGGGGGGCTCTCAGCTGCCCACAACACCAACGGCCACCCCAGAGACCTCGACCTCGAGGAGCCAGAAAAGTATGGCCCTGTCAGGGCACCGGGGGGCAGAGGACACCCCGCTGTCTGGGGGGACGGGTCTGTGCCCACAGCTGGGCAGGGTTGGACGGGGGTCTGGGCTCTGGGCTGGGCTGTGGGGGCAGCACTGGCTGCTGGGGCAGCCGGTCCCTGTGGTGGAGCTGGAGGGAGCTGGGGGGACATGTGGGGTGGTGCTGGGCAGTGTGGGACAACAGCCTGTGTGCTTCAGGGTGGGGGCAGGACCCTGTTGGTGGGTGTCTGTGGCTGACCCTGCCCCTCGCCCCCAGGCACCGCCTCCCCGCTGCTGTTAGCCGTGCTGAAGCGCCGACCAGCCTCATCTCCCGGACGCCTCACCCAGGCACCGAAGCTGCTGCCGCCCATCCAGCCCCCCCGCAGCGAAACAACCCCCTGACAGCCGGGCAGGACGGGGGTCCCGGCCCCGGTCCCACCGCCCCGGGCGCTGAGCAGGCAGCGGCTGCAATAAATGGTGATGGGCAACCAAGCGCCCGTGTGGTCTGAGTGGGGGTCCCTGGGGCAGGACGGCAGAAAGCCCCCTGTGTTTGCTTTTCCAGGAGAAAAATAAGTGCTAAAAAGGCGCTTTGGGGTGCCCAGGTGGATCCAGTGGTATCCAGGGTCCCCAGAGGGAGCACGGGGAGCAAACCAGTGGGCACCAGGGCAGAGCCAGCAGAGGCCCATCCTGCACCCCGGCTGGGGCTGAGGTGTCCATGGGCTTCAGAAGCACCCCCTGGCACTAACTGGGGGGACGGGGTGAGGGGGGAACCAGGGGGCTGTGCAAGAAGCCGGGCTGGCTGTCGGCAGCCGGAGGAGGGGAGCGCTTTGCTCTGGGTCGGGGGATCCAGAACTGGGGGGACGCAGCAGCTTCGTGCCCCGCCCCGGGGTGCCCACAGCCGCCGTGTCGCAGCGCTTTGCAGTCGCAGGAAAGCACCGGGGAGCTCGAGTTGCTGGGCGCTCAGTTTCCCCAGCCAGGCGATGCCGGCGGTGCCAGCCCAGCCACCCAAGGCCCTACAAGAGACAAGGGCTGTTCATACAGCCAAGCAAAAGTGTGGCCCGTGGGCAGGGGAGCTGCCAGCCCTGCCTGCCCTGCCTGCACAGGCAGGAGGAAAGCCCCTGAGCAAACCTCCTGCATCCCAAAACCGGGGATGCTCAGCCCAGCAGAGCTGGCACTCTGCACTCTCCAACTGAAGCGGAGCAGCTGAGACCGGGGAGTGGACCAGACGTGTCCCTGATGGAGCCACGTGCCAGGGGGTTCCCACCAGCCCCCCAAGGGCGGTGTGTCACGGAGAGTCCTCGCAGCTTCATTTAAGGGACAGCAGAGTCCAAAACAACTTTCATTAAACCGGCGAGGAACAGGGTTTTAGCACTCCAAAGTGACTTAAATAAAGGTTCGGATATCAGCTGAGGAAAATTATTTGAGGGGCAGCAACTGATACAACCAATCAGGCGGTGCACAGCGTGCACACACGGGGCTTCACTCAAAACAAATGCCGGAGCTGGCCCTGAGTCCCGGAGAAGTACACACTTGCCTAACACGGTGCGGGATTATTTTAAAGAGATAAAGTACGTGTGCAAATGCGCACGGAAAGTTACTCGTGCATATGTGCACGGGAGGAAAATACACCCGTGATTCGGCGAGGGTCAATTTATACGCGCTCAAATGGAGCGCGGAAAGTTATACGTGCATATGTGCACGGAAAGTATAAATATACTCGCAATCCTGCGAGAAGTTTTACTTACACCCGTGTCGGTGTCAGCATTCAGGACACAGAACCACGGGCGTAGTTATATGCGGTGCTTTATTTCAGCGCTGGGAAACCAGGGGCTCGCACCCAAAGCTGGTTCCGACCGCTGATTCAAACCTCACCATTCTATACAATTTGGTTACATACATATTCATTAAAGTTACAACGTGTATATTGCATATTCATTAGGTTACACAATTATTTCACAATATCAGTTGCAACACCTTGGAACTACTCTAAGCATGCGCAGTGTCCTCTGGTGGTCGTTCAGGGGGTCTTCAGGATGAAGTAAGTAGTCTTCATCACTAGTGTACTTTCCACCTTTCATCACAGCACATGCGCACTCGTATAAAATTATACAAATTCTTGGATGATAGCAAATGTACCTTCTCAGCACTTTCAAGATAAGATAAGAACTTACTGAGAACTAACAGGACTAATTTTCAGTTCTCTACAATATGAGCTCGTATACAACTTGCATAGCTTTTACGATAAGGTAGGAATCCTGGATATGCTCTGCAGAATCAGAAACACAGCCCAGCCCACAAAACTCAATTCAACTCTAACAGCGGCGAGGCAAGCGGAGTCTCCATCCCAGGGAGGGGGCTCTCCTGGCGCAGTGGCTGAGCTCGTACTCCGAGAGACCCCCACACAAAATGGGGCCGGGTCTCGACGAGCGTCCCGTTTTTATCTGGTCAGATCTGACTGTAGGCACTCTAGAAGCTTCTCTGCACCCCCCACACTGGCTGCGGGTGCCCCTGAAGCCTTACCCTGGCCGCTGGCGCCCAGCGGCTCGGCACTCCCCTCTCCCAATGGCCCAGGAGCCAGGGTGCTCCGGGCCAAACAAAAGAAGCTGTTAGCCTCAAGTAGCAGAGAAAAGGGGGAGATGTGCCATCCTGAAGGAGGGAGGGGGGTTTGCATTCTGCCACACAGTGCTGGGGTGCTGCCTGCCCTGCCAAGCTCTGCCCCTCCACCCAAAGCCCTGCCAGCTCCCCCTCCCCGAGGCTGCCCCCTCCTTGTCCCCTCTCCTCCTTCCCCCCAGCCCCTCAGGGCGTCCCCAGCTGCTGACAGGGTTCCCCAGAGCATTCTGCCCCCATCTCCCCATGGAGCTCCCCAAAAGGCAGAGCTTGGGCTCCCCAAGGACCTGTCTCCAAGCCTGGGCTGGCAGCAGCTGCTCAGAGCCAACAGAGAAAGCACAAACCAGCACGTCAGGGCAGGGCTCAGAGCTCCAGCACCCCCGGGACCCCCCAGAGCCAAGACCCCTCTGGCCACCACCTCGCCTGTCCCAGCCCCGCTCTCCTGGCAGCAGAGGGAGCAAGGCCACCCCCGATGGCCTTCAAACAACATGAGCCACGGACTCGCTTCTGATTTTTAACATCTTGTTTAGACAGGTTAAATAAAACTAAAATCAGGTGGCAGTTCATGGCAGATGCAGAAAACCACCTGAAGGGAGGAAATTCAGAGCAAAGGCTGCAAGTTTGGGGTGTTTTTTTCTGTTTGGTCGGGTTTGTTTGCCTCTCTGTGCCCAAGGAACCTGCGTGTTTGGGAGCAGAGGGCATGGAAATCCTGTGCGCAGTGCTGCAAGAGCTGGGGACTTTGCTACAGGGAAATTAAAGGCAATGAGCTCCCCCAGCAGCGCCAGAAACCCTGACCAGGGCAGGTCCAGCCCCTCAGCAGCTCCTCTGAGCGCTTTGCAAAGTTTCATGGCAGCAGCAGTTTAATTGCAGCAGCAAGTCCCTGGGGAAATGTCACCCCACAGGCGTGTGTCCCTGAGCACAGGGGGCTGCCACGCCAGGATCAAAGTGCTGTCCTGTCCTTGTCCCTAAAATGGATGCAGGTCCGCAGCACACTGGCCTGTGCCCTGCAGGGATGTGACATGCACTCAGCCACAGGGCCTGAGGCCACTGGGTTGGGCTCCCGTGGCACCATCCCCTGGTGGCACCATCCCCTGGTGGCACCATCCCCTGGTGGCTCCACCAAGACCAGCACGGCGCTCACTCTTGGGCTCCGTGAGGGTGGCCGGGACAGTGAGTTCGCCCACCCAAGGGAGGTCAGAGCTCAGCTGAAGGCAGGAGGTGGGTGCCGGCAGTGGGGCTGGAGGGACAGCGGGGCTGGGGGCATTTGGCAGGGCAGAGCAAGGCCCATGGGGAGGACGTGGCACAGGAGAGGGTGCTGGGAGCTGGGGGTGCTGGGAGCAGCAGGGGGTCCCAGTGAGTGTGTGGGGCACAGGGTGCAGGTGGGATGTGCGGGGCAGGGGGTGCGGTGGGTGCGGGAGGTGCCGGTGGGTGCTGGAGATGCCGGTGGGTGCGGGAGGTGCCGGTGGGTGCGGGAGATGCCGGTGGGTGCGGGAGGTGCCGGTGGGTGCGGGAGATGCCGGTGGGTGCGGGAGGTGCCAGTGGGTGCTGTAGAGGCCGGTGGGTGCTGGAGATGCCGGTGGGTGCTGGAGGTGCCGGTGGGTGCTGGAGGTGCCGGTGGGTGCGGGAGGTGCCGGTGGGTGCGGGAGATGCCGCTGAGGCACTGCACCACCGCGGTCATGCAGCAGGTGTTCCCGTGGTTCCGCAGCCCCTGCGCGCTCATGGCCCCGGGCGGGCGCTGGGCACCCCCCGCCGCCGGTGCCGGTGCCGCTGCGGAGCCGGAGGGGCCGGCCGGGCGGTTTTGTGCGCGGCCGGCTCCTCCCCCGGCCGGGCTGGGGCTGCGAGCGGGGAGAGGGATGGGAGGAGGAGGACGAGGACGAGGAGGACGAGGACGAGGGAGCGGGGGCTGCCCCGGTGTCCCCAGCATCACCGCGGGTACCCCAGCCTGACGTCCCCAGCATCACCCCAGGGTGTCACAGCATCGCTGTGGGGTGCCCTGATCCTGCCACCTCGGGGTGCTCTTAGCTGGGACAGTGGCACAGTGGCCACCTCTGCACCCTCCACACTGAGGTTTTGAGACCTAACGAAGCTCCCTCCACAAAGAGCCACAGAACAAGGGTGGCCACCCCAGCGCTGGCACAGCCCGGAGGCTTTGGCTGCCTCCTGCCCACCCCACACCAGCTGGCGCCATGTGTGGGTGCTCGTTTGGGGTCCGGCAGAGCTTGGCTGGGGAGGGACAGTGTCACCTTCCCCCCGCCGCAGGGATCAGCCCCTGAGCCTTCCCTGTGTGCCCGGGGGGACACAGGATGGCTGAGGCCACTGGGTCAGCTCCTCCTCCCCACCTGCAGCGCCGCCAGCAGGGGAAACCCACTCTGGTTCTGACAAGCAGTTTTCAACCGGATCAGTCCCATGGTCCAGCTGGATCCGTCCCACAGCACCACGCATGTGGCAGCGGCTGTTTCTGCAGCAACTCCCCTGGACGGCAACCCGGTGGCAACGTGTGGTTCTTCACACAGCTCTGAGAGACTCGCAGCCCCAACCAAGTCCAGCCGTGTGAGGCTGGGACCCGCCTGTCTGTGCCAACAGCCTGGAGGTGAACCCTGGCCCGGGTTGCTTTGACAGCTGCCAGCACTGCTGAGATAACAGCCCCAGCGCTGCCCTGTGCCCGGGAGCCTGGGCACATCTCGGGCAGAGCTGTCCTTAACCAGGGCCAAGGGGCTGGCAAGGGATGGAGTGGGAAGGAGGTCCCTGTGCCAGGCACGGGTGCCACTGAGTGTCACCTCGCTGCAGGGCAGGGGGTGTTGCAGAGGCCCCATTGCGGCGTGTGGCTCTTCTCTCCCCGGGGAGCTGCAGAGGCTGATGATGATGTTGGGGGGGCTCCCAGGGGATCTGAGCTTGGCTGTGGGTGCTGCGGACTCTCTTCCATCCCTGTATTGGAACCGCTCCCGTCCCTTGGCACAGGCTGGAACACCCGTGCGGCCGAGGGGAAATGTGCTTTCAGACACCCCGTCCCACTGCCGCGGGTTGTACCCGGGGCTGAGCTGGGGAGAACCGGTGGGGCTGGGAGACTGGGCATGGTCCAGCTCTGCCTGTGCTCTGCCTGTGCACTGCCCGTGCGCTGCCTGTGCGCTGCCTGTGCTCTGCCCGTGCGCTGCCTGTGCGCTGCCCGTGCGCTGCCCGTGCGCTGCCTGTGCGCTGCCTGTGCTCTGCCCGTGGTCTGCCTGTGCGCTGCCTGTGCGCTGCCTGCACCACTGTCTACACGCCTGTCTGCACCACTGCCTGCACTGCTGTCTGCACTAAACACAGCAGACTGAATTGAAACAACAAGTTATTCATTAAATAAGAGACAGGAGAGTGCAGAGAAGAGAGAGACCATGTGAAAGCAAGAGAGAGCCCACAAATGAGTAGACGTACAAGGCAGATGATGCTGAGACGGGCAGGAAAGGCGGCAGGAACAACGCAAACTGTTACAACAACTGCCAAGGTGATTTTCGAAGTGATGAATCCAAAACAAACAGCAAATTCTTAGCTCCCCTGAAAAAAATTGCGCTAGAAAGGGTATCTAAGGACCTGGTCAATGCATACCAGGGAGTAGAAATATACTGTTTACTCTAAGAGAACAACCGATTGACAACAAACTGAGTGGTAAGAAAAGAGCATTTCCAGGGCCGGCCGGGGAAGCAGCAGCCCAGCAGCTCCGGCACCGGCTGTCAGCCCGAGCTGGGCTGTTTCCAGATGAGGACGGCACCGTCCGCGCTCACGCTCACCATGTACTTGTTCGCGGGGCAGATCTTGAGGCGGGTGACGTTGCCGCTGTGGCCCACTCCCACGTGAGTCACCGTGCCCTCCTTATAGTCCCACAGCTCCACCAGATGGTCGTCACCACCTGCGTCAGGCACAGAGGAAGAACAAACGATTACAATGACAGGACAAGGGGTAATGGGACCAAGCTGGAACACAAGAGGTTCCACTTAAATTTGAGAAGAAACTTCTTCTCAGTGAGGGTGCCAGAGCACTGAACAGGCTGCCCAGGGGGTGTGGAGTCTCCTTCTCTGCAGACATTCAAAACCCGCCTGGACATGTTCCTGTGCGACCTCACCTGGGCGTTCCTGCTCCATGGGGGGATTGGACTGGATGATCTTCTGAGGTCCCTTCCCATCCCAAACATACTGTGATACTGTGGTACACCGAGTTCTGCTGCTTTTTGTTCCCCGCTCCCAGGCAGGGGAACGCTTCGGTGTTCCTAGGAAGAGCAGGATATGTTTTCTTGGGCATTATGGCAAAAACTGCTTCTGTTCTGCTGGGGTCAGTGTCCAGTGAAGGGCTCAGGACCTTCACCAGCAGATCCCAGTGAGCTACAGCAGCATCTTCCCAGTCTGAACTACAGCCTGAACCACAGTATTTTTCTTCGGTGATTCATGTTCTTTTCCCCTTTAGCTGACCCCTTTTTTCAGCTTTTTCGCACTGTACTGAGATCCTTGGTTCACTGCCTTGCTTTTCCTGGTCTTAATACGACCTCCTTTCTCCAGCTCCAACCACGCACTCACCTGTGACAAAGGACGCCCCGTCCGATGTGATGTCCATCCCGTTGATGGAGCTCGACAGAGAGCCTTGCACTTCTCTGATTGCGGAGCCATCGAGCACTTCCCAGTACACGATCTAGAGAGCAGAGCAGAGCGGGGCGCTCAGCTGGCCGTGAGCAGCACACGGGTTTCAGCACCGCCCTGGGACGCAACCTGCTGTGCAGGGACAGGAGTTTCACCCCAGAACCAGCGCCAGACCGTGTGTTGTGCACTGCAGAGTTCCTGCAGCTTTGCTCACCTTTCTGTCTGTTCCACTGGTGATGATCTGGTACTCTCCGCGATGGTAACACACGCATTTGAACAATGTGTTGTCTAGGATCATTTGTTTTCTCACGTAACGCCAGCAAAACACCCCAAAATGAGACAGAGCAACAGCGTCAAAACCCAAACTTTGCCTGCCTGGAATGTCCCTGCCTGTGCTGTACATCAGATCTCTCTCCTTGGATATTCTCAGGCACTGCTCTGAGTTCAGGGTTCCATGAAGCCCGTTAGGCTATCAGTTCTGTTTCCATCACAGCTGCCCTGTAGGACTCTTGATCTGCTGTCGTACGAAATGAAATGTTTAAACCCAGAATGCTTTCCAGGTGCTGTTCCCTATGCCAAGGTGTCCTCGGCCTTACCCCAGTGCAGAAAGTCTGCAGATCCGCAAGAGCTCGACACGAGTCACAAAGTTCTGGAAAACAGAGCTAGTGGCAAACTTGGGAACTCACCCGCTCCACCGTGGCCAAGCAGGATCCCGCACAGAAAAACAACGGCAGACAAAGGTTTGTCTGAGCTTTTCTGAAAAGCTTCTCGAATTGGAGGTTCTACATTCCCTGACCCGATTGTTCTTTCTAGAAGTTTTTCTCTCTTAATGCTCTTTTTCCCCTCCTCCTCGCTCTGTGGTGTCCCAAACCGGGCACAGTGACCCTACAGATATTACCAGCACTCCAAGTGCCTTCGCAATACTAATCTGTCGCCTTGCTCAAGATCCCAGATGACGCACGTTCCGTCCAGGCTGGCTGTGACACCCTCTTTGTCGTTCTTATTAGTCTTGATGCAGGACACGGCACCTCTGTGCTCCTTCAGAACTTCCCTCAGCTTCTGGGTTTTCTCACCAATATTCCAGATCCTCACCTGAAAATCAGCAACACACATCTGCTCTGGTACCAGCTGGTCCTGCCGGAGCTCAGGAGGAGCTTTCTTGAACTCTGCCTTTCTCTGCCAACACGTACAGCAGCTCAGTCCCAACCGTCTCCATTGGCCTGTGGGTTATTGGTGCAGCTGACCTGTGAAGCTCAACTGATTTCTCCACAGTGTAATCCACTTGCTTCAGGAATTCGTGGCCATCAACCCCAGGCCTTGGTTTTGCCAAGTGCCCGCTCTCCCATGCTTCATTTTACACAGCTCTTGATCAGGAAAAACCACCCAGGCCACGATCTATTGCCAGTGGTGCTTTCAAGATCAAAGCACAAAGCTGCTGCAATGGAATAGAAAGGAGCTACCCGCTATTTGTCCTACAGAGAATGCCAGGAAGGAAATACAAAACAGCTCTTTAAAGCTTCGATGTGAAACACGTGCCTGAAAGCACCTCTTTTCCCTGTGCTGGTAACAGCCAAAATCTTTCTGCTTTGAGGCCTTGATCCTTCACACCTTGCACGTCCTGTCCCACTAGTGCCAAACATTGCAATGTCTGTTCACCTCGACATTCCACTAAGGCCAAATCCCAGGGAAAATTTAGACATTTCGACACGGGCATCAAAGGCAGAGAAGAGCTGACCTTCCACGCTTTCGAGGCTGATGCCGAGTTCCCGAAGGGATCTGGATGTCCAGTTGCCACTTGCTCAAAGCTCAGAGCATCCCGATCCCTTCAGCAACCCTGAAGTCACAGCTTCCTGAGGACTGATTCTGACAGAACCATTGGCATCGCAGAGCAGCTTTTTTGTGTTCCCAACGAGTACTGCAAGTGCGCCCCTGCGGTTCTCCTTTCTGCTTCACCAACCTTTAGTTGTAATTCTGTCTCAGCTGCACAAATACAGCCAAATAGAGGGCAGAGACAAATGAACAAAAAGGATTAAGAGCATATTCTGCATTAGAAGGATTTCCAAAACTGCCATGCCAGAAGAAATCGGGGCACTGTTTTACATGATGCCCTCTGAGAACAACAGCACATCTCAAAAGCCGATATCTTTGAACTCAGCCCTTGGCTCAAGCGGCAGCTCAGAACAGCTCCCGTTCTGACTGAGCACTTCCAGGCAATTCGCAGGCCCTGTGATGAGCGCACGAAGCTGCTCCAGGTTTTGAAGCACAAATTACCTGCCCGTCACCTCCTCCGCTAATGATCTGTTTGCAGTCGCTGGTCGCAGCAATTGCCGTCACTCCCAGGTTATGGGCGTTGTTGATCTCGTACATGGGCTCTCCCGTAGCGGGCACGAAGGCGCGGATTTTCCCGTCATTCCAAGCTGATGAACAGAAAGAAAGAGACTGCCCGGGCGCACAGACTTTCCTCACACTGTTGTCGCTCTTTCCTTTCCAAACCAACCCCTTTTTATAAATAAGTTCCCACATAAGGCCCACGCTGTTAGATCACCAGCATACCCGTGAAAACCACTGTACTGCAGATGAGCCCGCAGAGCTACGGTCCCAAACACACTGTTGAAATGGAATTGCTTTTGGATTCTGGCTGTGGACAAAGTGGTTTGGTAACCATGGGGAGGCTGCACGGCCGCTCTAGGACTGCAGGAGTCCCTGTGTCAGCAACTTGCACATGGCGATGGACGGCGGCTTTATGCAAATGTGCTCTACATACATCACAGGTGAAGCTGCTGCACACAACAAGGTTGATATTTTAGAATTAGGTAATTTGAATAAGACTGAACCGCATTCTGGATTGCCGGAATTCACTGATCCAAAGCAAGGTCTCCAGCCCTTGCCTTCTACCCTCACTGCAACTGCAGCACCAGGACAGCGGGGCTGCCAGCAAAGTCCATCGCACCAGCTGCAAGCAAAGAGGCCTTTGGGTGTCGCCATGAACTCCATTTAAACGCTTTCCCAATTTAATCTTCTCTTCGTTTTAACATACTGATGTTTATTAAGTTGAGCAACCACGGCTCTGGACTGACCATCACCTGAAACGATGACCATGCCGTCCCTCGTCACCTCGACCGCGTGGCGGGTGACGTTGGGGACGGTGATTCGCAGCCGCTCCAGACGTTCCGGCGTGTACCACACTCGAATGTCGTTTGTGGAGCAGGTAACGAACAAGTCCGAATGTCCCCTGGAGAGTTCAGAGAGGAGAGGGAACGAGGAGGGGCACACAGAAACGCTCCTTGCTTTGTCACAGCTCAAATCGTCCTCCAAAGCTCGGCTTTGCTAACCTGCAGCTGGGATCTGCCCCACAGGGATCCCCATGGCTAAGACAAAGGCCTTTTTTGGAGGATCACCTTTCTCACATGAAATTCCCCTGGTTTGGGTTCTCTTCAAAGATTCATTTTAAGGAACAGTTAAAGTTAAACTAAAAGAACTCTTTCTGCTGAAGCTGTGACGTTTATTCCCCATATTCAATCTCTAAACAACTTCATGTGTTATATAGAATAGACACAAAAGTGGGTGTAAAAGTGCTGACTGCCCAGGTTTAACATCAGCCACTAACAGCAGCCTCACATTGTAAAGGTGTCATTTTTAATCTTGCTTACTGGATGATTCCCATTCAACAGCGCTGAAGGCAATAGAAATGATGGCGAAGTCTGTTCATAATATACTTGTTATAAATGTTGGAATAAAACAAGACCTGCAGCATTTCAAAAGCCATGGGACACAGTGCTTTGAAATAAGCTCTAAGCCACTCGTCCTAGGGATGCAACAGAAAGTGACATCTAGAAAGGTACCGCGAGCTTTTGTTCAACAGCACCATCAATGCCCAGAAAGATGAACCAGGACAGAGAAAACCGGCACAACACAAGTGTGGCCTCTTTCAAGCCCAGCTTGCACGGGTGCTTTATCAACCAGGATAACATCAGCAAGTGAAGGATTCTGAAATATGCCAGAGCAGGGAAATTAAGCCCGTATTTCCCCATCAGCAATAGGCTTTGTTCAAGAGCAGGCAACAGATAAGAAGTTCAAACATCTACGCAAGGATGTAGTCCTGTAGTCCTTACAGTCAGCACTAATGGCTGTGACACAGGCGTGTCAATCAGCGGTATCAGCAGCACATCACCCTAAAGCTCCACCTGATTTTCTCATTAAATGAGAAGATGTGGGTTTGAGGCTGGCGGCAGGCAGGGAGGAGCGCTTCCTGCACCCTGCACTCCCTGCACCTCGGTGACATCTGATCCTTTGTGCTGGGCCGAGAAGCGAAGCAATAAAAATACGCCAAAAATGTTCATTTGCATCAAAATCCCATTTTCCATCTGGAGAGATGATCCACTGTGGGTTTAAAAAAACAAAAGAAAGAGTCACGATGCTACTACCCAGGAAGGGAACATTTGCTGTGCGTTCACAAGACAAATGCAGAGCGACCCTGGGACAAAAGGGGGAGGCTGCCACCCCTGCCGGTGCCCAAACATCAATAATTCAGGTCTTTTTACTTATCATCCTTTCTGCAGATCAGTGATTTTTCCAGTGCTCCAACTGAACTGCTGCCTTCTGCTTTGAAGCAGCTGCTCACCGTCCCCCCGGCGTTTTTTGGGCAGGTGACAGCATCGCCCGTATCAATCATCCCAACAGATGGTACCAGGCTCTGGGTTCCTGTGGTCAAAGCTGCGCACACAGGCACCCTGACCTCAGCGGCAGCTCCTCAAGCTTCTGCACCGGCCAAATACAGCCCAGCCCGTTATACTCACTCAGGAAAAACAATGTCGTTGACGGCTTCGGTGTGACAGACGGCGACCAGCTCCTCTTTAAATGTAGCGTAGGCACTGCGGTGCATCTGGCCTTTATTTGTCCCTAGAAAGAACTGGTCGTCCCGACCTCTACACATCAGGGAAGTGACAGCACCTTCAACTCGCATTCTCCTGTGCAAAGAAAGCAAAGGTTTGGCCATACATTGACCTCGAGGAACTTTCATTTTCCAGCTTCTCGAGAATTCCAATTTCGCTGTTTCCCCAAAAAGCTCCACACTAGGCTGTGATATCAAGATGCAAGAGCATGGGCAGGACTAACATTCCATTCCCAGTCACGTTTCCTACTTCCCATGATCTTGCCCGTCCCACCTGCTGCTCTGCCAGGGCTGGCACAGGCAGCGCTTTGGAGACTTGATTTCCTGCACCAGGGCCTAAGGTAACAACAGCTTTGTTGATATTCTTGCTCAAGTGCACTTCAATATCCCACTTTCAAGGATATTTCCAGACAGTTTAGACCTTCTGGGAATAGTTTCAGTCGTACAAAGCTAAGCTTGCAGAACTGTACACTTGAAGGGGATATTCAAGCAATGCCAAATGAGTAGGTGTGAGCCCCATTTTCAAATCACGAAAGGGGAAATGACGCCTGCAGCTTTCTATCTAGTATGCAGAAAAAAGCCTTGCAAATACTCCAGCACTTCCAGACACGTGCCTATCAAATTAGCAGAGCCCTGCTTTACAATCCCATGACAACAAACCCTTTTGGAGATGGCAACTACTACTCTTTCTCACCTGGCGTAAATAAGCATCATTCTATTGACTTCAACAAATCTGTCTGGCTTGGCATCAATTTAGGATCTGACTCCTACTGCTCCAAAGGAAACAACAGTCATTTACAAGGAAGGATCAGAGGGCACTTCCCTGCAAACGCACGCAGTCATTTTCAGTGTGCTCCAACCTCATGACGCTGGAACCAGACCGTGTATTGTGTCTGCAGGACTGAAAAACTGAGACTGACTTGGATTATGCCTTTCCATAGAAATGATTGGTTCTCATACCGTGACCCTTTTGGAGGAATTGTCACCTCTCCCCTCCTGATTCTTCCATCTACAAACTCACTTCTTTACTTGGCAGTCTGAGCCTGTACAGAGAGCTACAGTCCCTTCTCCGGTGCCGACTATTAAACCTCCTGTCTTCGGCAAAAGCAAAGCTGTGACTCCCTAGGAGAAAACAGGATGAAAACGCAATCGGATGGGAGCAGAGGCTCCTTGCTGCTGCAGCCACGCTGAACAGCACAACGGAGTCTCTACCGGGCTCCCGACGGCGGTGCTTATCTCACTCCAATATGGCTTTGTCAGTATTTTGTCACTGGCCTGGGCTAAAGAGTGGCTCTCTAGAGGGAGAAGGGAGAAAAGAGTTATTAATTGCAGGTCTATATGAACTAATACAGTATGAGGAGCGAGCAAACAGCATTATCTTGGATTCTTCAGAGCAGCTGGGACCACGTACAGAGCCTGACCTCATCGCAGCAAGCGATACCCACATCGTGGAGCGGCACTCGCGCTTTTCCTTCCGCGTGTCCTTCATCCAACAGCCACGAAAACAACAGAGGATACAACTCAGCTTCAATGGTCTTTCCTACAGCTCTTTTTAGGATGATCCTCTGCGCCTCAGGCCTCTCTCTCTGCCTGAAAGATGCAATCCCATCTCCCACCTATTAGTAATCAAATACGTTTGTCACAGGAAAGCTTTGGAAATGAGTCAGCCCATGGTCAACACGGGTTTCTGCTGTTACTGAGCAGAGCAGATCAACGGGAGGCCAGCCACTGGAAAAGGAGAAATGCTGTTCGGTGGATAAAGTACCAGGCTACAGGAAAAAAATGCATGACAACAACATCAACAAAAAACACCCAAACAAATGAAAACAGTCCTCAGCCTTCCACAAAATACAAGTGTAAGAAGAGTCAGATCTGCTTCAGTTCTGCCACCTGTGAAGTAATATTACTGTTCCATGTACAACAGATTAAGTCTTGAAAATCACCAAGAGACTCCAAGATAGGCTGCCAGAGGAGTGAAATGACTTCTGTGGGGTTAAATCACAGTATCACAGTATGTTTGGGATGGGAAGGGACCTCAGAAGATCATCCAGTCCAATCCCCCCATGGAGCAGGAACGCCCAGGTGAGGTCGCACAGGAACATGTCCAGGCGGGTTTTGAATGTCTCCAGGGAAGGAGACTCCACACCCCCCTGGGCAGCCTGTTCCAGTGCTCTGGCACCCTTACTGAGAAGAAGTTTCTTCTCAAATTTAAGTGGAACCTCTTGTGTTCCAGCTTGGTCCCATTACCCCTTGTCCTGTCATTGTTTGCCACTGAGAACAGCCTGGCTCTATCCTCACGGCACTCACCTTTTATATATTTATAGACATTAATAAGGTCCCCCCTTAGCCTCCTCTTCTCCAAACTAGAGAGACCCAGCTCCCTCAGCCTTTCTTCATAAGGGAGGTGCTCCACTCCCTTCATCATCTTTGTTGCCCTACGCTGGACTCTCCTGATATTCTAACTTGGGAAAATATCCCTACGAGCTTGGGCGAACTTCTGCATGAGTGAAATGGAAAGGACAAAACCATGAAATAAAGGAGCTTTGTGCCACCAAACTGGAACTGAAAACGAAGTTCCCGTCCCAGAGGCGCCTGCAGAACCTGTGGCCGGCGGCTGTTCCGCCCAGACAGACCCGCAGGGACGGGCAGGAGCTGTTGGACTGACACCGTAAGTCACAGTCCAGACTCCAGCAGCATTTGCCGCTCCCAGGTTCATAAGCACCATTGCCAGCCCTTGGGATCCCACCAGCAGGTTCGCAACGTTCAGATTGTTTCTCCTTTAAGCCCGAGCCATTATGGGAAAACAACAATTTCTGTTTGGTGGTGGCTCTTCGGGGAAAAACAATGCCCAGCTCCAGCATTTAGTGTTGTGAAAGCACCAAGAAGTCAATTCTCAAAGAGCGACCAAGAGGCGACTCAGAGTAATTCTGTATTTATTCCCCAGGAAGAAACCCCTGTCGTGGGCTTGACTTGTGACTGGGGAACACACACAGATGTCGCTGCTTTAGGATTCAAAGTCTGACATCTAAGCAGCACCCCCAGCCTTCCTGTGCTTCTCAAGCATTAATCTGGCCTAAGCCCGGGAAATGTTCAGCATTTAACACCTTCAGAGGGTTTAGAAAAACCAAAGCCACAAAGTGTTGGTTTTGTTCGCGGAAAGGACTGAAGGTCTAAGGAAGGAGACAGAAGAAGTGAAGAAAGAAGAGAAAACAAAATGGACATCTGAGCTGTTTAGACCCAGAAAAGACACGGAAAAAGCCACAGGCAAGGTCTGATGAATCTGGGAAAATTCCTTTGCTTCGATTATCCACGCAAATAGAAGCAATCGGTTGTTTTTAAAGGCTTGTTTACACGTTTTAAAGGAAAAAACCCCAAATCACCATAAGCGTTACTGTGCATTCCAGCGCTGGCAATGCAGGCAGCCTCACACCTACCTACGCATCGGCTTAAAGACGATTTAACTTGAGGATCAAACAACCATGGGCTGCAGAAAAGAACCTGACACACGCTCTCCCGCTGTGTGATTCACCAGCACTGAGTTCCCCGTTCGCCGGCTCCAGCAGCAGCACATCCGCAGTCTCCTGATGGGTGACAAACACGACCTGCGGAGAGGATCTTCTGCCACATTCTCACAGCGGCAGCGGCGCCGGGTTTCGTGCAAATATTCTCAGCAAACGCACAAGAACAAAGGGATTCTTTTGCATTAGAAAGACGATCCACAAGCAGAGCGGTTTCTGAGCAATGCTTCTGGAAACTTCCTCCGAGGCGCTGGCAGCGTTTGGCGCGTCCCCTGTTATCACGGGCCCATCACCTGGCTGCTGAGCTCCTGGTCTGCGGTTTTGCCTGTAAAATCTTCCACCTCAGACGCCCTTTGGGTTCAGCGTTATGGCAGGTGGCAGCATTACAAATGCAACCTATGACTACGGAGTTTATCTGATTACAGCTGCCAGTGCTCTTGTAGGTGAAATGCAGAGTCTAACGTAGGAGGTTAAAAACATCTCCATTCATTATTGACTGCTCACCCAAAGAAACCAGCGCTTTCAAGTACGACTATAAATAAAAACCCCATCAGAACTGCAGCCTGCCCGGTCCCTTCCTGCAGGGATTCCTGCTCTTTGTCCCACTCGGATCTCTTGCAAAGTTCTTGAGCGCTCTGTGAACTCTTCCAGCGCATCTCCTGTCAATATTTATTTCTTTTTACAATGCAAATCACTCCAACTACTTCTGAAAATGCGTTTGCAATTGTACATCCCTCTTCACATTCCAACGGGTGCCTTACAGCTCCTCAGGCCCGCGGCAGGGAGCAAAATTAATGCTGCTGTTTATTCCAGTCTTTATACACCTTAGAGACAGGCACTTAAACTTCATTCCAGGCAGATGGAAAACAAGTTGCTTCATCATAACAAACTATTTTGCCATTCCTCTTCAAAACAGAAACCAAGAAATCTTCAGATCGTGTCTATACAATCAACACGTTCTTATGTGTCTAAAGGCAAAGTTCCTTTAAGGGTGCCCCACCTTGTTTTCGATAGAATCGCCTCCTCACCCCGCAGTATCTAAACCCTTTACAGATGTGCTCGGCGTGGGGTGGCTGTGGACTCCAGGTTTGCAGTTTCATGCTTTGCCACCGGATCGTAATTCCCCGGTGCAACTGGTGAACATGGGTTGCAGAGGTTTGTTCTCAAACACAGACAGCATTGCAATGCGTGGCTCCGGAGGGGAGAAGTTCTGGTACAAGTGCTAATGCAAGGTACATTTTCAAGAAAGACACACAAGACGTCTTGGTTAGCAACGGGATGGACTAAATTGTGTGGAAACAAGGATGCAAATAGTTTTGTTTTGATAAACGCTGTGGTTTTGACTCGAAAAAACATCTGCAAAATACCTCTTTCGGCACTGGCGGTGAGGCTACAACTGGAAA
Organism: Columba livia; assembly: GCF_036013475.1. Taxonomy (NCBI): domain Eukaryota; kingdom Metazoa; phylum Chordata; class Aves; order Columbiformes; family Columbidae; genus Columba; species Columba livia. The sequence continues at coordinate 362,567 of NW_027043141.1, forward strand.
TTTCTGCCGTAAAACACGAGATCCTACGTGTGTCCAGCGAGCACTTGTTGACAGTCCAGTGACAAGGCGTGATTTGTGTGCAGAGATGTGCAGGGGGTGGGCGGAAAGGGAATCACAGCACGGAGCTGGGAAAGAGCTGGAAAGTATGAGAGGGGATCTGTGGCCGAGGCACTGACAGTAACTGCAGAGAAAAACGTCCCAGCGCCTTCCCAGTGACGGCAGCAACACGGGTTTGCCCTGGTGAATTCCCCTCCTCGGGCACAAGGGAAGCGCATTGGGAAGAGCGAGGGAGAGAGCAAGAGGAGAAGGGGTGACGGGGCTGAGCGTGTCTGACCGAAAAGCCTGTGAACAGGAACGCCTGTTTGAAGCAGGAGGGGAAAGGAGGAGACTGGGAGGACTCCTCGCTATTTCCATCCAACGGGAATGTCTCCTTTTCTCTCCCGGCTCCCCCAACGACCAGTGCCACATCCTAAGAAGCTGCCACCACATTACAGTCACAAACCCAAGCTGAAGCCAGATTAGCGCCTACCAGCTCAGGGCTCGTCCACAAGGCTGGCAGGCGGCTGTGATGAGACCCACTTCTGGATCTTCCCTTCTCCTCAACACCTTGTCAGCCTCTTGCACAGTCAAGGGGCCTGTTTGCCCTCAGCTTTTCACTCTCAGAAGCCATGTCAGCTGAAGCTCATGATGCTCCAAAGGTCTCTGCCACAAACTGCCGTTCCTATGGATCTGCCTTACGATAAAACCCCTCACAGTACGCACTGGACTGTGGTCTGGCTTTGAGCCTTGGCTTTTTCTTTTGGACCCCCAAACGGCACAGCATCCTGCTCGTGACCCTGCCTGACGGCTTCTTTAGCAGTGCTCTCAGAAGTGTATTTTTGGTGAAGTTTTGTTTCAAGTGCATTTGGCACCTTTCCCTCAGCCCTGAGGACACGGGAGTTCAGGCCCTCGGGTGGCTTCAACCAGGGGCTCTGGGCGAGGTGCACGTGCTGCGAGATGGAGAAGGACTCAAAGCACGCAGGCATCGGAAGGGGAGGTGACAGTCACCAAGACCTTGGCCTAAGAGACAGCACAGAGCAGCCACGGGTCCTGCGTGGACGCAAAGCCCTGCAGGGGGGCAGCCGGACAAGGAGCTCAACCGCGGCCAGTGCGGGTGTCCCCACACGGGGACACACCTGCAGCGAACTTACCATTGCCAGCAGGAAAACAAAACACATCCATTCCTGTCCTTTAAGAGGGACACAGAGAAAAACTACTTGCATTCCTACAATATAAGTGGGAAAAACAAGTAATAACTTCTCCACCCTTCTGGAACAGATCAACATTGAACTGTATTTCAAAGGATTCAGTGGGTCCAAGTTATCCCAGAGACATGGGCCTGCATTTGTAACGCAATAAATATTTCATCTGGAACGGGCACGTACATGGTTTGGATGCACCTGTCCAAGCAAAGTTCAGGAGGTTGAGAGAAACAAGCCCAGAGGAGCGTTTTCTTTGGGGCTGACTGCTGAACTGCTCTTACAGCCCCTGTGGGCTTGTGCTGCTCTCAGAGCAGATCTGCTGCCCCGCAGGACAGCGGCCCCGCGGCATCCCCACCAGCACAGCCGGCCCTCCCGCGGCAGCGCTGCCCCTGCTGCTCGCTGCTGGGCGTGCTGCTGACGCAGTCGCAAAACACATCCCAGCTTAGGCAAGGGATAGACCGAGACGCTACAAGAAGCCTTTTCTAGCACCAAATAACGAGAAATCAACAACAAGTGTTCTAGCTGGTGCCGATTGTTTTATCATTACAGCTGCCTGCATGCAGAATTCTTGTACGACCACCGGTCAGAAGCTCCTTATTCAGGAGATAACTCCTGTTTGAGGATGCTCAGACCCACGAGTCCCAATTAGAGACAAAAAAAAGCTCAGTTAAAAAAACCCTTGGGGTTATGAAGTCAAGAACTCAGAAGTTAAAAAGCAATAGAATCAATGTACCCTGTGCAACCTTGTTTTGTCCAAATTGTGCATACGCATTACAATAAACTCTTGAATTACATGATTTATACTGCCTTTTTCAGTAAGATCTCTGCCTCATCAGTGGCAGAATCAGAACAGCAAAAAGACGAAGGGAAGTGGGGGAATGGGATGGGGAACAAACACAAAAAGAAAAGTTCAGTCCAGACAGTTTAACACATTTGTGAGATCTGACTATAGGACCTTACAGCAGTAAGTGCGGGAAAGCCTCTCAAACAAGCGCTTCCACCAGCCTTCCCAGGAACGTCCTCTGTCTCACTCCAGCTCGTATCTTCTTAAAAGAAGCAAAAAAGTCAGGAACTACTCCATTTTTATTACTGCTTTTCACTTTCTGTGACGTTTACCAGATTAATTGTACAAGAGTTTGTGGGATGACACACGAGATTCAAGTAAAACCCAAATTCTGAGCCAAATGAAGCTCAACGAAGGCGGGACAATGGGCTCAGCCTTCAGCATCAAGACCGAGACACAAGGAACTGACAGCGCAGGAAAAGCGTTAGTCTGAGAATCCGCTCTGTGATGGTTCTCCCGCAGGTTGCTCTACCTTCAGTCACTGACAAAGAGCAGGACAAGGACAGAATTGGAGTCACAGAGCTGCTACTCACCATGCTCAACTTCTTCTTCTGGGGCCCACAGGCAGTCAGCACCTTGCTGCTTGTGTTCACTTTCAGGACATCTCCACTCATCGTGCCAAGATGAAAATCACCATCATCGTCTGTCATCTATAAGAAAGCTTAAAGAGATCACGGTCTGGATACTGAGACCCGTGTCCCACGCCTGACACTGGGCTGCACCAACAGCTTTAGTTCAGTGGATTGCCAAGAGTTCACCTGGGGGAACCCAGCCAATGTTTCTGTTCCATCACACGCACAGATCCAGAACACTGCTGAACGCCAGACACTTTCTAACCAAATCTAGATCATATTTGGAAGCATAAAAATACGGGTGCCGCAGCCCGTGACCGTAATACGTGCTGCTTCTCTTGAGGAGCATCCAGAACACTCTTTCCCAGAGGCCGTGGGAGATCAACTGCCATGGCCAATGCTGAGGAACTTCACTGCCGTCACGCGCTTGGGACCAACATTTCCAGCATTATTAGAGAAACTCGTGGTTTTTCTCTAGTCTGTACAGAGTTTCTTAGTTCAGCAAAGTCATCTTGGCTGAAACGTACCTGAACACACACGGTGATTCCTCTCAGTTGCCCCGCGTAGCATTCAGATGGATGGATTGTTTTAGTTGCTGTATCGAGTTCCCACACTCGAATGGTGAAACTATAAGAACAAATAGAGTGGGATCAAATCCACAGATGCAGAAACCTCCAAGTTTTTTCGGTACTACAAGAAGTAAAAAGCCTTCACAAGGCTCCATTATTCTGATCTTTCAATACAGAGAAAAAGAAAAATATCAGAGAAGTCTCTTATGGAAACTTTTTCCGGGTAAATCAAAAATCTTAAGGCTTCAGCAAAAACATATGTGAGGACACTTTCAACTCTTTTCTAGTGCAATTTAATTGACGATGTCAGAGACGATGTCATATCTTTGAGCAGAGTCTCACCCTTACATTTACCAAAGTGCTAAAATTGCAAAGGCGAGCACTCATAAGTGCGAGTGCAGCCAAGAGCATCCAAAGCCGTCCCTGATGTACAGGGAGGTGCAGGCCCTCAACGCGTTTAAACGTCAGCCTGGATATATGGGCGCTGCCGCAAATCCTTGCAAAACGCGACGTTTTGTACAACTTTTGTTACAAGCCAGTGACCAACTGTACATCACATCTGGTGAGGACAGGAGATCATCCAACGACCGGCAAGACATCACTGTTTCGACATTAATTAGCCAGTGTTCAGGGGCACTCATTGACTGCTTTTCTTGTGTAAACACTGGCAACTAAATATGTTAAACACTGCACGGGGAATGCTGAGTACAAACTCCTGCTATCAGGAGCAGAAGTGACGCACGTGGGCCCCTGTGTGCTGCTCTGAAAACATATTGTTACATGGAGAACAAGCAGAAATGCCTTAAAGCTACAACCTGACGGGTATTCATGAGTCCATTCAGAGTAAAAAGAAACAACACAAGCACACAGTTGCTTAAGTTTCCTTGTAGTTCAATAAAGACTCTTTGTCAAAGGAAACAGGGCCAGGGGTTCTCTCGCTCTGCTCGTTCCTCTCAACAAACCCTTACTTTCCAGCAGTGACAAACACCTCGTCCCTGCAGCTGGAGCACATGACGACGTTGGCATTGCCGGCGCTGCGCGGCGAGGCCGGGCTCCCGCACACAGCCTCTCTCTTACTGACGTCCCACACCATCACCCTGCAGGAGAAGAAAGCCTTGAAACAGCTTCGCTTTTTGACATTGCTTGGAAGTCAGTTACTAAAAAACAAAAGACAAAGCCTATTGTCCTGCAGTCTGTTCCTACCAGGACACACAACAGAAGTAACTTTGTAGAGATTCTACCCAAGAAAAAACTTGTCAGCAAAGTGTGGAATTGCAGTTTACATCCCCTGCTCCTGAAGCAAGGCTACGTGGATTTATCAGATTCCTTCTGCGGAGCACGACTCAAATCATACAGAATCACAGAACAGCTTGGGTTGGAGGGACCTTCCCAGCTCCCCAGTGCCCCCCTGCCATGAGCAGGGACATCTTCAGCAGCTCAGGGTGCTCAGAGCCCTGTCCAGCCTGGCCTGGGATGTCTCCAGGGATGGTTCAGCCACCACCTCTCTGGCCAACCCGGGACAGGCTCTCACCACCCTCCCTGGAAAAACGTCTCAGGCCGCCCACAGAATCTGATTCTTGTCAAAAATCTTGTGCCAAGAAGCGGAAATCCTTACCTGCCGTCGTCCTGGCCTCCCAGGGACACAAGATAAATGCCTCTGGGCGAGAACGAGAGTCCCTCAACTTTGCCCTCGTGCAGCGAGAGCCGAGCAAGTAACTCCTGCTTTGGGAAATCCCAGAGGATGACGTCTGCCTGCGGGGCAAAGCAGAAGGGGGGGATGGCAGAGCATGAGCTGTAACTCGCAGGATCAGGGAGAACAACGTTCTCTGGCAGGAAAGTTGTTCGAAGGAGCCCAGCCCAAGCTTCTCTGCAGCCCTGGGCACCCCTGACACAAAGAGGCTTCAGACTGGGTGCTGTGAGAAGCATTATTCCAGCTGAGCACTTGAGTAGCTCTGCTTCATTTCAGCACCTACATTTACCCTGAGACACTGAGTATTTGACTTAGGTTTTAAAATACTGAAAGCACTAAAACCTGATCCCTTCCAAGTGTCTTGAGGTCTTTCAAAGAGGCAAAAATAAAACGAAAAGAACTTCAGAGGTCTGAAAATGCAGGTAGGTACCTGTCAAGGGCTTTTGAAAGTCCTAAGCTGCTCTGGAACTCAGGTCTCACTTGAAATAAACCAGCATTTATTAATTAATGTCTAATGAGATTTTGGCTGCCACACGCCCACAACACTTTGGATAAAAAGGACTGGATCTAAAAATCCCTCAATCCTAGGGAGACTGCTTCATGTTTTACAAAAACATAAAAGCACATCCAGCAATGGAGTAATTACAATTTCCCATTCCCTTCAACATCCTCCCATTGCAGATATTTATTTTCCAACAAAAGAAAAAATAAACGGAAGGTGTTCCCACCACTGGCAAGCCAACTCCAATTTCTCTGGTCAATACTAAGCGGTTAAAATCAGAGCATCACCCACCTTGAATCCAATGCAGGTGACTTGTCCTGAAGCGACGTACATCCCATCCCTGGACACGACAACGCAGGACACGTTATCGGCGTGGCCATGCAAGAAACTCTGTTTCTTAGTGTCCAGGTGCTGAATCACCACCGTACAGCCCAGGGGGTACAGGATGTGCTCCCTGTCGGGGTGGCAGATGAGGCCACAGGGAACATGTCCTGCAAGAGAAACGGGTGAAAGATCCGCTGGCTGCCAACAGTTCAGGGGCTGCAGAAACCACTGGCTCCCCACGGTTTACCTCACAAGGCGAGGGGGGGGAAGGAAAAGAACCTTCCAGTTCTCCCCAGAGCTGTTCAGCAGAACAACCCCGTGTCGAACAGCACGGTCACCCTTGTAATAAGTGATGGCCAAAATTGTTAATGTTGAACAAATCAAGTGGGATTCAATTATATTATGCATATTGTTGTAAGCAGTAACTGTGCTTGTGCAAGTTTGATTATGTTTTGTAGAACCTTGTAGTAGTAGTTAAGCCAATGCCTGGATTGCCTGGATGGTGCCACAGGTAACAGGACTCCCGGATGGTGCCACAGGTAACAGGACTCCCGGATGGTGCCACAGATAACAGGACTCCCGGGTGGTGCCACAGGTAACAGGACTCCCGGATGGTGCCACAGGTAACAGGACTCCCGGATGGTGCCACAGGTAACAGGACTCCCGGATGGTGCCACAGGTAACGGGACTCCCGGATGGTGCCACAGGTAACGGGACTCCCGGATGGTGCCACAGGTAACAGGACTCCCGGATGGTGCCACAGGTAACAGGACTCCCGGATGGTGCCACAGGTAACACGACTCCCGGATGGTGCCACAGGTAACAGGACTCCCGGATGGTGCCACAGGTAACACGACTCCCGGATGGTGCCACAGGTAACACGACTCCCGGATGGTGCCACAGGTAACAGGACTCCCGGATGGTGCCACAGGTAACAGGACTCCCGGATGGTGCCACAGATAACAAAGTTCCAGAGACGGAAATTCCCAGCGTGTGAACGAGCGTATAACATATATAAGCACACACGAAAAGTTGAGTGGTGTGCCTGTTGGCGGAACTGAGCTTCCCCCGGTCACCCAGCGCTGTTTTGCCTAATTACCGCTTGCTAAATAAAATCGATTGATTGACTCAGAATGGATTTATTGGCTCTTATTTATAACAAATGTGATCTGTGTGTGGCGCAGGAGCTTCCCGTCCACTTGCTCCTCCATTCAGTCAGGTGCTGCAAGAGAGGGACAGAGAAAGAAACAGTTAGGACCGGATTAACAACCTCGCCATCCCTGTCCCCAAACCTGCAGGCGGCCTAGGAGGCCTGATCTAAGTTTGGCTCTTCTCCCTCTCTTTGCTGGAATCCTTCACTGCACAAATTTCTGTCATGAACACTCTCTGAACCAACCTGATGTGTTCATAGTTCCCAGCCCAGCGTCCATTCCTCAAGGTACCTCAGCATTTCCCTTGGAAACCACACCTGAGTGCCATCCCGTCCTGAGCTACCTCAGCATTGCCCACTGCAGCCTCCCCGACGCCATCTCCTCCCTGAGGTCCCTCAGCCTTTCCCGCCAAAGCCTTCCCGATGTCCCCCCCCCTCCCTGAGCTCCCTCAGCCTTTCCCGCCAAAGCCTCCCCGATGTCACCCCTCCCTGAGCTCCCTCAGCCTTTCCCGCCCAAGCTCCTTCCGCGCCGTCCCGCCCTCAGGCTCCTCCGCCGCTCCCGCCGCTCCCCCCGTTCCCGGCCCCTCCCCGCGGCAGCACCGCCCCCGCCCCTCGCGCCCCCTGGCGCCCCCACGGCGGCCCCGGCCCCGCCTGCGCCGCTCCCGACCCGGCGCTGCCCCCTCCCGCTCGCTTTCCTCCCTCTGCCCTGCGGCACCGCGGGCTCCCCCCTCCGCCCCACGGCCCCGCCCGAGCCCCGCGCAGCGCTCAGCCCGGGGCTCCCTTCCCTCACAGCCGCCCGCCTGTTTCCCCCTCGCCCCTTGCCCGGCCCGGCCCGGGGCCGCGCTCTTGCGGCTGGCTGCCCCTCGCCTTCCTCCTGCCGAACCCAGCCCGTCCCTCCCCCTCCAGCCTCCCCCCTCAGCCGGGACCGGGGCGGCCCCGTCCAGTCTCCCCGCCGTCCGCCCGCCCCTCGCTCACCGCCGGCCCCGCCGCTCCTCGCGCGCTGCTCCCGCCGCCGCACCGCCGGCACGCGCTCCTCGGCCCGCGCGCTCCTGCAGCGTGGCCACGCCCGCGCAGGAGCCAATCCCGTCCGCGCCCGCCACCGGGCCCCGCCCCCCCTCCCGGCCCGGAGCCGCCGGCGGCCGCAGAGCGGCGCTGTCCGCCCGCAGCGCGGCCCCGGCCCCGGCGGGTCAGCGGCAGCGGGGCCGGGAGCGCTCGGGCTGCGCCCGCCCGGGACGGCCCGGGACCGAGGGCTCCGCCGCTGCAGCCCGTTTCGTGCCGTTTGCACCCCGGCTTACACGGCTGCAGCCTTCCTGCTGCTGCAGCTCACACATCTTTCTTCCTTCTAACCGCACAGCAGGTCACACTCACAAACGTTCCGTTCTCGTTGGCATAAGAACATCTGCAGAAGAATCTACAAACATTACACAGATATACCACCGACCACAGCTTTCTGAGCTTTCAGGTTAAAGTTCCTGCAGATACCCATGTTTCAATCAAACAGACACCACCAGCAGAGCTGCTGCCTCTGCCGTCTTTGCTCAGAATGAAGTGACAACACCAGAAAACACATTGGCAGCCGGTGCTTTGACCAGTGAAGGTGGGATCTACAAAAGTCTGATTAAACCAAGCAGCCTGAGGTCTTTATCAAGCTGCAGATCTGCCAGGAATGCTGAAATGCAAGAGTTTACTCCTGCACTATTCCACAACGGAACAGCCCCTTCATATCCAATAGCATCTCAAAGTCCCAAACCAGTACATTAAAAAGCTGTCACTAGGTATTAGAAGACCACTGCAAGATCTTATTGCTTTTGAGTTAAATCATAATTTTTCAATAAACCAAAAGCCAAACAGTTTCTGCAGTCTGTTGCTCATCCTCTTGTTCATTCATGAGCACTGCAGCAATCAGTTGTTATACGACGTGTCAACAGAGGTGATTGAAAAACTCCAAATAAAACTTACTGTATATAGTGGTGTATCTAGGATGCTGTATCTAGGGTGCTGTGTCCATGATACTGTATCTGGGATGCTGTATCTGGGATGCTGTATCTGGGATGCTGTATCTAGGATGCTGTATCTGGGATGCTGTCTCTAGGATGCTGTATCTGTGATGCTGTGTCTAGGATGCTGTATCTGGGATTCTGTATTGGGGATCCTGTATCTGGGGTGCTGTATCTAGGTTACAATATCTATGATGCTGTATCTATTATGCTGTATCTAGGATGCTGTATCTGAGATGCTGTATCTAGGATGCTGTATCTAAGATGCTGTATCTATGATGCTGTATCTGGGATGCTGTATCTGGGATGCTGTATCTAGGATTCTGTATCTGGGATGCTGTGTCTATGATGCTGTATCTGGGATGCTGTATCTAGGATGCTGTGTCTAGGATGCTGTATCTTGGATGGAATATCTATGATGCTGTACCTGGGATGCTGTATCTAGGATGCTGTACCTATGATGCTGTATGTGCGATGCTGTATCTGGGGTGCTGTATCTAGGATGCTGTATCTAGGATACTGTGTCTATGATGCTGTATCTGGGATGCTGTCCCTGGGATGCTGTATCTAGGATGCTGAATCTGGGATGCTGCATCTGGTATGCTGTATCTAGGATGCTGTATCTGGGGTGCTGTATCTAGGATGTTGTATCTAGGATGCTGTGTCCATGATACTGTATCTGGGATGCTGTATCTGGGATGCTGTATCTGGGATGCTGTATCTAGGATGCTGTATCTGGGATGCTGTCTCTAGGATGCTGTATCTGTGATGCTGTGTCTAGGATGCTGTATCTGGGATTCTGTATTGGGGATCCTGTATCTGGGGTGCTGTATCTAGGTTACAATATCTATGATGCTGTATCTATTATGCTGTATCTAGGATGCTGTATCTGAGATGCTGTATCTAGGATGCTGTATCTAAGATGCTGTATCTATGATGCTGTATCTGGGATGCTGTATCTAGGATGCTGTATCTACGATGCTGTATCTAGGATTCTGTATCTGGGATGCTGTATCTGGTATGCTGTTTCTAGGATGCTGTATCTAGGATGCTGTATGTGGGATGCTGTGTCTACGATGCTGTATCTAGGATGCTGTATCTGGGATGCTGAATCTGGGATGCTCTATCTGGGATGCTGTATCTGGGGTGCTGTATATATGATGCTGTATCTAGGATGCTGTATCTGGGATGCTGTATCTGGGATGCTGTATCTGGGATTCTGTATCTGGGATGCTGTATCTAGGATGCTGTATCTGGGATGCTGTATATGGGATGCTGTATCTAGGGTGCTGTATACATGATGCTGTATCTAGGATGCTGTATCTGAGATTCTGTATTGGGGATCCTATATCTGCGATGCTGTATGTAGGATGCTGTATCTAGGATGCTGTATCTGGGATGCTTTGTCTATGATGCTGTATCTGGGATGGAATATCTATGATGCTGTACCTGGGATTGCTGTATCTAGGATGCTGTATCTAGGATGTTGTGTCTATGATGCTGTATCTGGTATGCTGTATCTAGGATGCTGAATCTGGGATGCTGTATCTGGGATGCTGTATCTGGGATCCTCTATATAGGATGCTGTATGTGGGATGCTATATCTAGGATGCTGTATGTATGATGCTGTATCTAGGATGCTGTATCTGAGATGCTGTATCTAGGATGCTGTATCTAGGATGCTGTTTCTATGATACTGTATCTGGGATGCTGTATCTAGGATGCTGTATATAGGATGCAGTATCTGTGATGCTGTATCTGTGATGCTGTATCTGGGATGCTGTATCTAGGATGCTGTATCTAGGATGCTGTATCCAGGATGCTGTATCTAGTATGCAATATCTAGGAGAGATATATGCAATATCTGTATTGGGGGTTTTGTTGGCAGAGGTTACTGAATTTTGTTATATATACTGTTGTCAGGGTAACATTAGCTGAGAGTAATTGTGAGAGTTTGTTTATTCATGACTGTGAGGCAGTAATCAGAATTTGGGATAGGCGTTGTATGTGCAATACATTTGTCAGGTGGTTTGGTGCCGGGATCATGCATCTCATGGGAATATTTCCCCATTTCTGCTCTGGTTTCCAGTGTATTACATCAAAACACCCACCTGATGACATCGTTTCAAGAGCAAAGGCAGCAATTTGCAGAATTCTGCTTCTTTGGGGAACTGAGAAATTGCGGAGCTGCCACCAAGTCCTGCAGTGTCCCTGTCACCTGCAGAGTCACCGCATCCTCCCACGGTAGCGGCATTGTGACAAAGGTTCTATGTCAGCTGGGTGTGGCAGCCGAGCGCCCCCTAGGGGAGGGGGAGCCTGTCAGCCCCGGGCCTGTCACTGCCTGCTGTCCCTCCTGTCACCAGCCAGGCCTCTGAAAACTGGTCAAACCATGCCCAGACTTGGGGCCAAAGTGGAACAAAGTCTCCAAGAGACAAGTCGGGACGAAAGGTATGGGACAGAGGGAGAAAGCGAAGGGAGCAGGAGAAAGGGAAGGAACACTGTATGGACAACCTGGCTCCTCACCCCCACCCCCAGTCTGCCGGTTCCCTCATTGGCCACCACAGATTGCATCACTTTTCCTACATCAGTTTAATAAACAGCAGAACACTTTCCTCAGCTGTGTGTGTAAGCTGGATCTGATGAGGTCCAGCATCCACAAGGGAAACCCACACAAGAACTGGTTTAGACAGAGAGATAGGAGAGGATAGAAATAAACACAATGAACGTGTTGACTGCCATGTTAATTAGAGCTCTGAAGAATGGGGCAAGTTTGTAACTCCCTGAAGCTCAAAGCAGAAACCAGACAGCTAAGAGGCCACTGAATGACCAAAGAGCAAGTGGAGGAGAAACCTGAGAGCACTGGGAAGGGCAAACGTCCAGACAGTGCTGGAAAGTTGTCCTTGGACAGGGACATTTAATCAGGAGAGGTGGGAACTCCTGAATGACGAGGGAGATGAAATAATAGACTGTTGGTAATAGAAGTACAGGGGAAGACCAATATTTCTGCTCCTTCCCTTATTAAACTTCCCCATAATTCCCTTTTTGGCTTTATTATTTTAAATTTTAATATGTTAAAAAAACAACTAAACAAAAATCTTCAAACAAAGAAAATAACAAACCAAACAAAATAAACAAAACCACCCACAAAACCAAAGCAAAACAAAAACCAAACCAACCAACCAAGAACAACAACTAAAACCAAACCCCAAACCAACCAATGAACCAAACAAACAAAAATCCCAAGACAAAAAAGCAACAGCAAAATAGTTGACGTTTCCAGACAGACATCAGTCATCAGCTGTCTCACCATAAACAGCCAGGGCCATTTTAGGGCCCCAGTGTACCTGAGGTGCTGGCCTGGGATTGGCATCTCTCACACAGGACCTGGGGAGACCAGAGCACCTTGCAGTGCAGGTGGAGCCTGGGCAGGGGTTCCCAGGGCATATACACTGGCACCAGGTGTTTGTGTCCCTGGAGCTGAAGACATTTGTGTCCTAAACCCATGACCAGTTCTGGAATACTCTTTCCTTAACTGACTTCTGATGGCCCTACAAGCATTAAGCCAAGATCATGTTGTGTCTTGCACAGCGCCCCATGCCCTCTGAACCTTCCCTGCCCAGGACTCCTCACACGTTGCCCAGAGCGAGTCACACTGAGGCGTTGGCTGGTTCCCTGGCTGAGATGTTGGTTTAGATGGTCACCTACAGCACA